>NC_084956.1:2550528-2605528 GCF_949316205.1 Platichthys flesus
AGTTAACGCATAATTAAAGACACATTTATGCCACTAGAGGGCAGAATATTGATATTAGAGAGCAGAACGTCTACAAAGACGCACAATATGTCAATTTCGCAACAAAATTAAGCCGAAGCATCTTGATCGCCATCTGGTGGCTGGCAGCAATACAGGTAATTAATCCTGCCTCGTCCATGTTATTTAAACAATATTTGTATTGTGAATTGTTTATCATAACAGAAAACGGAATTTGACATTACTTCACATATTTAGAACAACGGATTAATGATGAAACATAACAATAACAGAGATTAAAAATAAAATAAAAGAATCCAATAAAATAAAATAAATAACCAACAGAAAAATATAGCATTGTGCAAACACAGCCAAATATAACTTTCAAAGTAGCGTTAGTTAGTATTAAACAAAATGTTAAGTTTTGTAAAAGCCCAAATAATCTTGATATCTTAATTCTAAAGAGTTAAACAAACTGCAGAAGATAAAGGAGTTCAGATAAAAGTTTCTCTGGGTTTGTCCTCTTCCTGCTCATAAGACCTGACAACTTCATTCCAAGGCACCGGGGGTTCCACTGAAATAATAGCAGCTCTGTATATTCCTTGACATTTTCAACACACAAGGTTCATGCTTTGGGAAACATTGATATTCAGGTAATACTGTAGAGAGAAAATATATGAATGCAAACACGCTTCAGATGCAGCCAATGCATTCAGATAGAGAACTGCACCTGTGTTCACGCTGAGCGAGCAGGGACAGAACGAGGGACAGGGGAGCGCTGGGATTTTCTTTCTGCAGCTCACGAACACGAGCAGACAGATGCAGGCAGAGCGTGGAAATGGCCCCGAATCCAGTGTGATGGTTAATTTACATGGAGCCAGGAGGAGGGAGAGTCACTGAGCCAGACAGACCGGTGGGCAATGGTGGGCAGATGCACTTCAAGGTACTGTTATGTGCACATTACACACATGTGCACATTACACACATTACTTCATATTTGAATGTAGTAATAGACACATTCAGGAGGGAATTGAATGTCAGGAATAAAGACACAGGCAGGATAAACGATAGAACAATGACGTCAGTATTATTTAGAATATAAATATCAAAAACTAATCAATTTATCAGTAAGAGTTGTTATTTGATCGACAACTACACTCAAATAATGTATAAAAATAATAAAAATACATATTTCTGAGTCACATACTTTTTATTTTCTATCTAATTTCCCTTCTCATTATGTAAACAACGGTTTGGCCTGTGGAACTCAAACTCGTCATATTCTGTAGCAAAGGCAGCAAAATGAAAGTTTTTCAGACTCATTCCACAAATATAGATGAATTTCTGTGTGGATCCCTCCTACACGTCTGAAAGGGTCTTTATTTGTGCTCTCAGGGTCCTTGTAGGAGTTGAATAGGTATGTATATAAATATGATAAGATGTGTGTCCTGTACAGGAGAGAGTTGCACTCGTATTATACAGAAATGGGATGATTGGGTGGAAATAACCGTGTTGTGATGTCTTTTGCTGTAAAGAATCTGGAGCCATTTGGTCGGATGTATATTATTAGGACCTGTTGGTGCATTATATGTGTTCACTTGCGTCATGTGCACTTTAATATTGTTGACTAGCCTCTTTGTGTTATGGCTGTGACACGCTGACCTCCGTGTGTTGTTGGTACATAGCAAATACACGGCGTAATGCCACATGATTGGATTAAGAGTTGTTCTTTTTACTAGCAGCTGAAAAGGGTTGTTTTATTTTTGTAAACGAGCCGAGTGAAAGTCAGTAAATCAAAATTCAAGACGGGCAGTGAAAAGGACAGAAGTGACTCTCTGCTTGTGGCGAGATGCTTCAGCCAGGTGCTCATTCAGCTTCTCACATAATAAAACAGTGACTTCTGAAAGCAAAGCGGCAACAGAACGAATAAAACATGGAAATGTGTGGGTTGCTCTTTTGCACTGGTGTCATTTCAATAGAATTAAATACTGGAGCAGAGTAAGATATCTTTATTACACAGGAGGCAGCGCAGTCGGTCATCTGGCAATAAGAAGGTTCCCTGAGAGACTCCTCCAGAGAGTGTGCTGAAGTGCCCCTGAGCAAGACACAGAAACTTCAACTGCACTTGAAGGTTCCGCAATCCAAGAAGTAACTAAACTGAGCGGCTGCTGGCGTCAACCATCAACAGCTTCAACCTCACCAGTGGGTTATGGCAGTATGGCGAAAGTAGGTCAGTCAAACTGACAGTGTTTGAGTTTGTGTTGTGTGTGTGTCTTTGTTTGTGTGTGGAGGATGCCGGCAGACCACCTGATTGAAAAGGGGAGGGGGGAGAAAGAGGAGCGATAGAAGAAGGAGGATTCAGTGTAAGTGGGTCATGCAAGGAGGTGGATTGACAGGGGGGGTGATGGGGAGGTGGGGGCAGAAAAATGAGAGAGGGGAGGGAAGGTGAAGTGACAGGGAGCGGGGGGGGGGAGTCATGGCTATAGGAGAAGGGGCTTTATAGGAAGGACTGGGAGAGGTTGATGGAAAAGGACTTGAGGGGTGACAGGAGTGAGGAGACAGAAAGGTGACAGGAGTGGATGGGGGGTGCGAGGGGGGGTTTACAGAGAGGGGCTACAGGAGGTGTAGCTGAAAGAGACGGAGGAGGGAGGCAGAGAGAGAGAGAGGAGCAGGTGGGAGGATTACAGGAGGTCAGGAGAAAAGGTCGCCGGGAAAGGTCGGAGCGGAGGAGAACTGTAGGCAATGACACCGGGTGTGATGGAGAGAAGAAGAGATAGAGAGAGAGAGAGAGAGAGGGGGGGGGGGGGGGGGCGTGGAGGGGAGGGGGGGGGGGGTTCCAGCTCCAGCTGTGACACCGCTCACCTCCTGTGATCTCTGCCCCCCCCCTCAGCTCGCAGGTATGCTTGCGAGGATGCGTGCGTGTTTCAAAAGTCTCGGGGTCTTGGTTGTGCGTTCGGTGTTCAGCAGCCTCCCAGGACGCTCGCCCTATTGTGGCGCTGGAGGCTTTCGGGCGGTGCAGAGCTCGGAGGCCTCTGAAGCAACCTTTCCACCGGGCCGCCTGTCACTCAGCGTCATCTCTCTCTGCAACTGACACCACCAGGGAGATTCAAAGAGACACTGAGCTAAAAAAACACTTTTGTTTTTGCTGACTTTTGTGTCTGTTTATATTGATTCAGTGCTCAGTTGACACCAGGAGAGCACTGGAAGAACATGCAGCCTCACAGAGAGGAGCTGGTTAGTTCTTTCCAGAGCATCACAGGAACTTGCGGAATCGTTTGAAGACAGATTTCTTTTTTGGTTTCTTTCCCGCCTTTCTCTTGATCAACAGCCTGTGTGGCGACCCTGATGGACCTTTGGAGCTCAAGCTTTTCCTGATTCCACAAGTTCCTCTCTGTTGTCCTCGCTGCTGTGAGGCTGGAGGTCATCTCCCGACAGACCACCTGATTGAAAAGGGGAGGGAGGAGAAAGAGGAGCGATTGAAGATGGAGGATTCAGTGTAGGTGGGTCAGGCAAGAAGGTGGATTGACAGGGGGGGTGATGGGGAGCCGGGGGCAGAAAAATGAGTAAGGGAAGAGAAGGTGAAGTGACAGGCAGCGGGGGGGTTCATGGCTATAGGAGAAGGAGTTATATAGGAAGAACTGGGAGAGGTTGATGGAAAAGGACTTGAGGGGTGACAGGAGTGGATGGGGGTGTGTGAAGGGAGAGGGGGGGTTGACAGAGAGGGGCTACAGGGTTCATACACATTTGGACTAATGGATTTCCATTACCTTTCAATAACTTTAAACCAAAATTCCATGAACAAACATTGGGTCCATGATGTCACCTGTTGCGCCCATCTTGCTGACTCCTCCTAGTTCCTGGCTAACCAATAAAGTACAATCAGTTCAGAATCAGAATAAAAATCAGAAAGTATTTATTGACAAGTAGGTTTACACCTACAAGGAATTTGCTCTGGTTTTTGGTGCATACAATGAACATAGAAACATAAAAACATAAAAACACAATAAATACAACACACATAAGAAAACCAATAAAAAGAAACAATATATATCTTATTATTTACTCCCTTTTTCTAATATTTATACAGAGTAACATTTATTTAGACATGAACATATCTAGATAAAATATATATAATAGATAAAAGATATAAAAATGGTGTAAAAAGTGAAATGCAAGATGCAATAAATGAGCAAAAAGGAGGAGCACGAGTGAAGGCTGACAGCTGATCGACAGCAGTGTTGATGGTTGTTCACAGAAATTCAAACTCAGTCAGGAGTCTGTATGAGTGTCTTCACTGTCATCACATCTGACACCAGTTTGTTCTTCAGACTGAAAATCAAGACTTGAGTTCATCAGAACAAGAAAGAAACTCACAAAAGATAATTCGTGGATGTTACAAAGTAGTAATAAAACATGATGGATCTCAAAAAGAATACATGGATGTAGAAAACGCAAATAAATACAAAGAAACTAAATAATATTTAATTTGATATTTAAGTTAAAAACAACCCCAGTTTATCTGTACGACATTCGCTTAAAATCTCAAGTCACAGTTCAGTTATTAAAAAAAGACAATTCGTAGACGTCACAAAGTAGTAATAACAACATGATTTATAACAAAAAAAATACATGGATGTAGACAACTCAAATAAATCACGTCATTTGATATGTGAGTTCAAACATCACAGTTTATTGATACGAAATTTGTTTAAAGTCACAAGTTTATTTTAAATAGATTATAAATTTGTGTGGGCGAATTCTCTGGGACTTTAAGTTGTTGTTTTTGTGATCCGGTTCTTTCTCCTAATTCAATAACCCCCCCCAAAGAAACTTCCAATGCACTAAACTAAGCTAACTCCATTGCTGCCATTAGTTAGCTAGCTTGATGGCTAATCACCCTCCACACACGAAGATTTGGACCGTGGCACTCATAGCAAAAGACATACGAATTAGTTCGATCACCTGGCCCCAAGCTTTTGCTTTCTTGGAGCAGTTTGTCCTGATCGACCTTGAAAGCAGCACCAACAGCTTTTTGGTTTTATATTCGGTTAAAATATTTGTAGACGCCGACGAGCGGAGATGTTGAGATATCTCGCAGTCACACACTCGCAGTTTGATTGTGATTCTTCGTAGATTTATATTCTACGAAGAAATCAGCTAAACTTCTGAGTCTAGTGTTTTGTTAAAGCTGAGATGATGAAGATGAGGACTCCACCAACACTCACTGATGAAGGTATCGACAGCAGTGATGATGGTTGTTCACAGAAATGGCTTCACACTCAGTCAGGAGTCTGCATCAGTGTCTTCACTGTCATCACATCTGACACCAGTTTGTTCTTCAGACTTATAATCAAGACTTAAGTTCATCAGAACAAGAAAGAAACTCACAAATCACAAAGACAACTGAAAAAATGACAATTTGTGAATGTTACGAAGTAGTAATAACAACATGATGGATCACAAAAAGAATACACTGATGTATACAACTCAAATAAATACTATGGAACTAAATAATATGTAATTTGATTTGTAAGTTAAAACAACCACAATTTATCTATACGACATTCTCTTAAAATCACAAGTCATAGTTCAGTTATTAAAAAAAGACAATTCGTAGACGTCACGAAGTAGTCATAACAACATGATTTATAACAAAAACAATACATGGATGTAGACGACTCAAATAAATCACATGTCATTTGATATGTGAGTTAAAATAATCACAGTTTATCGATACGAAATTCGTTTAAAGTCACAATTTTATTTTAAATGGAATATAAATAAATACAAATATCACTGAAGTCAAATGAAATATAATATGTTCATAGGTACACGGTATCATGAATGATCATATATATATATATATATATATACATATATATATAAGTTTATTTTTATTCACAGTTATAGAATTAAAGGATCACAGTGGAATAGACAAGGGGGAGGAGTCTGTGAGAGGCAGCCTATAAATTGAGGAGCCCTCTGTCTCTCACTCACTATTGCACAGAAGGTTGTAGTGGAAGGACCTCACAGCTCAGATAGAAATATTTTGCTATTTCATATGCCTTATAACAGTGGTCCCCCAGTACCGGGCGGTGGGTCTTTGGTATCGCGCCGCACAGAAAGAATAAAGAAAACATACATCATTTCCGTTTATTTATTATCTGGTTCTGAACGGCGTAAATACCTGTGCGCAAGATTCTAGATCCATTACAAAAATATGGTTTGAACTAACGAGTTTAAAAGCCTAATGTTATCCTATTGCCTGACAAAAGTATTTTTTAATCACAATAATGCAGTCCGAAGAAGACTAGTTCAGTTTGTTGACGTTTTTATTGAAGATAATTTCCATCCTTTTTATTAAATGGAAAAATGGATACTTGATTTTGTATTTATGTTTAGTATCAGCACTTGGCCTGTTCCTGGTTCAAAGGAAAAAGGGAAACTTGAATTTGAATTAAAAAAAAATATATATTAGCACTTCGCATGTCTTGGTTTTAAATGGACAAAAACTAGATTTTTCTTTGCTTTTGTGTAAACAGTAAACTTATATGCAGCAAAGTTTATTAAAATACATTTTTTTTTAATGAATTATCAATCTTTATTGTCTTTATCTTCAGTCATCCCATGCCTCGAACAACCTGAAGCTAAATTTAAAAGCTGTTGGCTAAATAAGGGCAAATGAGAATTTGTGTCATTTATAATCTGATCAGTCGATTAATCGTTTCAATAATCAATGACTAATCGACTATCAGAATAGTCGTTAGTTGCAGCCCTACTACTCACTGTTGTGTTGTTGGTAACAAATTAATTTATTATTTTAAATAAAAAAAACTCCAAAGTGTATAGAGGTGCAGCGTGTGCATAATGGAGCTTTGCTATCCGTCCGTATCAGTCTTACTGGTAACTTACCACGCAATCATTAATTTGAGGCCGCCTATTAACAATTCGTTATGTTCGTTTAAATCAAAAATAATCTTCCGATGTCAACAGAGGCCGTAGCAGGGGCCTCCATAGTGAGGGTCATAGCCACACCTTAAAGGCCGGTCCGTGAAAATATTGTCTGACATCCAACCGGTCCGTAGCGCAAAAAAAGGTTGTGGACCGCTGCCTCATAAGACCTGAAGAAGACCCAGGAGGAAGCAGGCAACACAGTGACACTCGTCACGTGTGTTTTCAGTTTTTGATTATATTTTCATTTTTTCTTTTTTTTTGAGTTTTTGTGTTTTGGATTTCATGTAAAACTCATTGGTTCCGAGTTGCATTCTGCGCTTTATCGGGCATTCTCACAACCCGCAAGTTTTTTCCTGTCACACATGCAGCGCCATCAGTAGCAACACAGACATACCGACAGCTTTATTTTTTATTTAAGATAAATGTATATGTAACTTACAATATTAATAATGCTCATGTCTGACAGATGGAATAGTTTGGAAGTGCATTTTAAAACATTCAGGCTAAGTTATGATGGAAAGTGCTTCATTCAAAACCATATTAATTATTTAAAGGGAGGGGGGTTCCAGCTCCAGCTGTGACACTGCTCACCCCCTGTGATCTATGCTTCCCCATCATCTCACAGGTATGCTTGCGAGGACGTGTGTGTGTGTTTCAAAAGTTTCGGGGGTCTTCTTTGTGCGTTCGGTGTTCACCAGCCTCCCAGGACGCTCGCCCTATTGCTGCCTCTTTCTCTTCGTCCACAGCAGGTGTTCTTCTAGAGGTCGGGACTCGTCACGCTTCCACTCGCTTTGTGATTGTTCTGCGTCTTTCACATCCTGGGCCAGTGCAGATCTGATCTTGGAGATCTCCTTTTTTTTTTCGTCCACAGCCTGTGTGGCGGTCCTGAGGGACTCGTGGAGCTCGAGCTTTTCCTGATTCCACAGACTCCTCTCTGCCTCCAGCGCTTCCTTGGACCTGGTCAGTCCTGCTGAGAGGCTGGAGGTCACCTGCAGGTGTTCTTCTAGAAGTCGGGACTCGTTAGGCTTCCACTCGCTTTGAGATTGTTCTGCGTCTTTTTCAGCCTGGGCCAGTGCAGATCTGACTTTGGAGATCTCTTCTTCTTTGGCAAGGCATGACTCCACCCACTCCCTCTTTTCTCAGCAATGAGACACTGCTCTATATGATAATATTTGAGGGCAGTAGCTCTTCGCCTCGATTCAGCCACAAACAACAAACAGGCAACGGGGTCGTTTTCCCATTTATCTGCAATTGACTGCAGTTGTTGTAGCTTGTAGACCAAGAAACAGTTCTCATGTAGCAGAGCAGCCATATTCTACTCCTCTCTGCCTCCAGCTCTTCCTGGGACCTGGTCAGTCCTGCTGAGAGGCTGGAGGTCACTTGCAGGTGTTCTTCTAGAAGTCGGGACTCGTCATGCTTCCACTCGCTTTGTGATTGTTCTGCGTCTTTTTCAGCCTGGGCCAGTGCAGATCTAACTTTGGAGATCTCTTCCTCTTTGGCAAGGCATGACTCCACTCACTCCCTCTTTTCTCAGCAATGAGACACTGCTCTATATGATAATATTTGAGGGCAGTAGCTCTTAGCCTCGATTCAGCCGCAAACAACAAATAGACAACAGGGTCGTTTTCCCGTTTATCTGCAATTGACTGCAGTTGTTGTAGCTTGTAGACCAAGAAACAGTTCTCATGTAGCAGAGCAGCCATATTCTGCTCCTGCTCATGGAACTCCAGCTTAGGTATCAACAGCATGGCCTGTTCAATCGTAGAATTACCAGTGTTGGGTCTGTCAGATATTTGGCTTAAAATCTCTTCAAGAGAAATCTTCCTCCGAACTTCGTTCATTGTCTCTTCCGTTTGATCACTGGACTCTGGGATCGTTTTCTTTTCTTTTGGATAGGAATGTGGTCACCTACCTGCACATCTGAGAGACGGAGGTGTTCAGCTGTTCCTGCTGCGGCCCGGTGCCTCCATACCGCTGCACGTCCACCCGGACATGAACGGGGAACTACGGAGCTGCTGATCCGCACGCTGCCAGCACATCCAGCTGGCCCGCCGCATCCGTGGACACAGAGCTTGAACTGCTGCTGATCCACTCACTATAACAACGCTGCATTCCTACACTTATAAAATGTAATTCAATGTGGAATAATCCAAGTATTAAGAATACGTTACTCAGATTAGTTAATGTAACGGAATACGTTACAGATTACATTTTTTGGCATGTATTCTGCATTCTGTAACAGAATACGTTTTGAAAGTATCCTTCCCAACACTGGAAATGTTACTGACTTGAGAGCAGTAAGACACCTATATTTAAAAAAAAAAGTTCTCAAGATGGTAAATTTGCACACACTTTTTAAAAAGTGCATGCGTTGTGTTTATACTTACAATGACTTTGATTAAATTACTTAAATGCACACTGATTTGTTATTCTGGTTTCTGTAATGAGCAGTTAAAT
This sequence comes from Platichthys flesus, assembly GCF_949316205.1. Classification (NCBI taxonomy): domain Eukaryota; kingdom Metazoa; phylum Chordata; class Actinopteri; order Pleuronectiformes; family Pleuronectidae; genus Platichthys; species Platichthys flesus. Next base: position 2,559,937 of record NC_084956.1, read on the forward strand.
AAAAATGTGGGAAAGAATATTGTACAGTATCTAATATTGTGTTGGTCATATTTAAATCATTCATTACGTTTTTTTGGGGGGGAAAGAGAGGATAAAATAAAAGAATCGCATATTAAATCTTAATCGCAATATTTGGGGGGGGGGAATCGCAATTAGATTATTTCCCCAATATAATATTTCCTCAATATCGTTGAGCCCTATTCAAAAGTCATAATGACTGGTTTTGTTATTTTCACTTTACATTTACACTTACAGTTTAGTGCAGTGTAATTATTTCCCGTGATAATTAAATGCCAGTGTGACAATAAATGACAATTTAAAACCATACAAACTTTCATGTTTTACTGTATATAATAGAGGAGGTTTTCTTAAACAAAATATGATGCCACACAAAAGCTGTCAGTCATGGCTGCTTTTTAACAGCGGTCCTGCGATAGGTAATGAGGTATCTGTTTCCTCTTCTGAGCCTATGGAGGTCACGTGGAAAATGATCCGAAGACTCGTACCCAGCAGATGAACGAATCGTTCACCTCACGACCGTGTCTCCAGATCAGTGATTCGTTCTTCTGCCGGATACGAGTCTTTGGATCATTTTTCACGTGACCTGCAGCAGCCTATGCAACAGTCCTGATGCACGCCCATGAGAAAATGAACGAATCACTCTTTGAGAAGACTCGTTACTCCCGAGTCCTTGTAACGATTCGTTCAAAACGAACGAATCGTTCACGAACGACACAACACTAGTCTGTTGACGTCTTCAGAGCAGGGTAAAATGGCGGAGATTATTGGGGTCTCAGTGGTTTTATTCTACCTGAGAGGTCCTGCCTCCTTGAGGTGTGGTCATGGGATGATGCTGGCTTTAAGCCAATTGAGTGTCAGAGGTCAAAGGAAAGTGGGAGCGGCCAGGAGCAGAGCAGGGGTTCCTGGTGAAACCCCAGGCATTAAGTTACCACCAGAAGATACAATCTCCATGCTTGATCTTAGAGGGAAACTTTAGCTGGCTTTATCTTGGCTCACAGGCCTCACTTTTATAACCTATTTTCTGGTCAACTCACTGGGCTGTTGCCCAACATATATCACGGCTTGAAAATAATGTGAAAGTGCACCATCCATGTCTCAGAAACCCTTAATTTATCTCTACTTGCATCACCTGGTCATCAAGGTTGTCAAGCAGGGCCTTAAAGTCCTTTGCTAGTGTCCCACTACGTGTGCTGTACAGCTTTATCAGCTGTGAGGCGTGTGGATCCAGAGATGTGAAGAATGTCTTGAGATCCACTTGAGTGATTCGAAAAAACTGAACATATCTAAGAGAGGAGAAATAACAGTATTAGTGTTCACACAGACACAAATTACAGAAGGTGTCCACATTGTACAGGTATAAACTAAAAGGGTTTGCTACGTCCGGAAGCTGAGCAGAATGACTGGTGGATTTGGTAGAACATTTAGGACAGGGGTTCTTAAACTTTAGCAAGCTTCAGATCAATGTTTTTTTCTTCTGCCGGATATGAGTCTTTAGATCCTTTTTCACGTGACCTGCATCAGCCTATGCAACAGTCCCGATGCACGGCCACGAGAAAATGAACAAATCTCTCTTTGAGAGGACTCGTTACTCCCGAGTCCTTGTAAGGATTCGTTCAAAATGAACGAATCGATCACGAATGACACTTACTACCTCATGTCAATGTTCAAATTTCGAATATACATAAATGTGTATTATAATGGGTCAGTTTTTGACTGTAATGCGAATGGAGGTAGCTTATATTTGACCCTTCTTCTCTAAGGACTGATGCTAAGGAGAAAACTGTTTCTGCTCGATTATCAAAATGCCATTGTGTAAACAATACGTTTATCAGTTGCTTTCTGGACTTTACAAAGAAACAAGAGACTAAATACATTCAGTTTTCTGGTCTGTTGCATTTTCCATCATCAGGTTGTTTTACTGTATTAACACGTGACGCAGTGATCTGATAACAACGAGTCACCACAGTCTCAGTTTGTGTCCTTTCGTGATAAACATCACACCTCTCCCTTTATTCCTTCCCTTCTTCATCCCCACCTGCGGCTCTCCTCATCTTTACCCCTCCCTACTGTTTTTCTTTTTCTCTTTTAGTGTTCCACTTTGTTAATTTAAATGTGTTTAGACAATATGCACAAGGACTTATTCTGTGTATACATGTGTATTACACAGATCTGTTTTGATCTACATGCATGTTCCGGGGATCTGTCTTTGTAGCTGTGTATCAAGTATTATTGTCTTGCGAGAGCTTATGTGGGTGTTTACAGGTTCGTGAAATATGTGCGAATGCAATGTTTGCATTTGTAATCGCAGTGTTTGCATATTCTTACGTGCAGCAGGTACAAATATGTGTGTGGTGTGTATGAGGTTTTAACGTGGGACCTATTATATCCAAATGCGTCTCCGCGAGCAGAGAGCTGACTGCGGCACACGCGTGAGGTCAAAGTCCACGCAACATGCCAAGCCATGTAGATTAAAGCTACGATGAAAAGATCGATTAATTCTGCCACCTCCTACAGGTTGACTGGCAAACAAACGCATCTAGTTCATTATGGAATGCTGTAGCGGGGGGGGGAGAACCACCACCACCAATCCACGTCTGCTCAGAAAAGAATTGAATTGTGTACGCTGCTGTAGATTCCTGATAAAAACAACCGTGTAAAGCTGCACACTCATCGTTGAACTTAAACTTTGGACAAGTCCGGTGTGTTAGAGCGACTTCACACTGTGTGGTTCCTTAATAATCTGGAACAGAACTAATAAAAGGACTTGATTTACACACCGACTTCCTGCTCATTTCAGATTCACTCACCTTCAGTTTTAGGTTTTCTTAAAGTTTAAATTATTCGACTCTTGAGAAATAGACTCTTAGAATGAAATCCATATGACCTTGTTTTGAAGGGAATGTAATTGCTGTGTGGATTATGTTCACATTATTCACGTGAGCCAAGTTCTTGTTTTACACTAAAACAACTCCCATATGTTCAGAATCATTGTGTTATTGATCATCACTTTATAATCACTTTATTATTTCATTCACTTTATTGCTTTACTGTTTTATGCCTTTTTTATTTAAATTAATATTTAAATATCAGTTTTTTAATATCCTTTCCTTTTGGATATTATTTTAACATGTTCTTCTGTTACTTAAAATATATTTTCTTTATGAACTATATTTAGGTTTATCTTTATTGTATGTAAAGCAATGCAGCGCTGCATTTCTTGTAGGTGCTATATAAATACATATTTTTATGACAGTTTAAATGGGGTCAACGTCCACATTCCTGTTATTATAAAGTTATTATGAAGCTTCAGCAGTCTGGTACTTTAATTATTTTTATAATGTTGAATTTCCTCTTTGTGTCTCCAACTTCCTCTTTGAGCTGTAGTGTGTAAATTAAACCATAGAGAGGAGATGAAATATTAATAGAAGAACTCATTTTCTTTTCACTGCATTATATAATGTTAAACAACATCCTGGAGTGACAAATGGCCCTGGATACAAAATAGGAGTTATTTAAGATTAATACAGTTCTGAGGAATAATGAGCATCGTCTCGATTCAGGGCCACGTCCTTCGGAGGCTGCATCAGAGGTTCGATTGCGTCACAGCAGCGAGTTTAGGTGTCCTTCCATTCCTTAGCAACAAAAAGAAAATCACAGGTTTGATACCTCTTGTGCCAACGATTAATTGTGAGCCAGCTATGTGACTGGCTGAGGCAGCCTCTCATTTCTGCTTAGTGGACATATAAGCAAACAAAACTCCTCCAATGGATGCAGCCCCTGACTTTGAGAAACAGCTTTAATATCTTATATATTTTGGTCCAGATGCTACAGATCACTAAACACAACAACCTTTCTGGAAACGCAACAACATTTAAAGAAAACCACAATATTTGCAGAAAAAATGTGTCCCTTTCCAGGGAAGTCCACAAAACAACTTGTAGTGAATTTCTTTTCAGCGTGTTGTAGTTTCTAATAAAACATAGATACCAGAAGCCCATGGGTTCACACCCACTCAGGATTCGAACCCACAGCGCAGAGTGCGCCCTTGGTTCATCAATATCAACCCTAGGATTATAAATGAATCATTCTCATCGAGCTGCAGGTATTATAGACGCACGTTGCACACCCACTCTTAGGACTCGAACCTGTGGCCAGATGCACGTGGTGAACCCTAACCCGCTGATCCACTGAGCTCCTCCGCAGCTGAATGTGGGCTTTTTTTAATAAAGCAGCGTTATAGCACCACAGGTACCAGAGGCCCTCAGGTAAACAGCTAATGAAATCCCTCAGTCCCTCCTGGACTAAATCATCCAAATAGCAACTGGTACCTGAGGCACAGAGGCAGACGGATGAGAGGGGGACCAGGAAGAGAGGGGGAGAGAGGGGGGGATGAAAGGAAAGGATGGAGGGGTGAGGGAGGAGGAGGGAGGAGGGTTACATAGGAAGAGGTTGAGAAATTGAAAGATATGGTTGAGAAATTAAATGTGTGTGTGTTTTTTTGTTGTGTCACGAGGTGCAGTGGGTCACTGTGGAGCCGTTACATTATATTGTACATTAAATATCTCGAGTGCTATAAATCACAGCCTCAACCAACCTGACTCCAGAGAATGAGGCAGCAGCTGTGTGTGTTCAGCCTCTGAGGTGAAATAGTTTTTGTTGTAGCAACGACAAACTGGAGCCGCCGCAGCTTCCACTTTGTGTTCGCACTAATAAGAACGCCTGCTCATACGAAAAGGGAAATGTCAGCTCACATCGACCGGAAGATTTATTTCGAACTTGAGTCAATATCTTGACTTTGTAAGAGTGTCCGTTTTTGATCCTAAAGCATAAGAAATAAATGATTGATTAATTATTGACACTGTGTTTTTCTGTATTTATGTCATTTTCTGGTATTTGCTTTTAATCATTTCACTGTTAAAATACCTCAATCTCAACTGTTGGATGGATTACCACAATATCTCGAGGTCGTTCCTAGTCCACAGAGAATGAGTCCTTAATTATTATTTAATTAGTGGCGCCACCATCTGGTTGGCTTTGTCTTGCATTAAGTGAAATACGTTGACAACAAGAACTTGTCATGTCATGAATTTAATGAATTTCAGGCGATCATGGTCCCCAGAGGATAAATACTGCTTTGGTGGAGCTTTGATTCCCCTGCAGGCCAGAGGAATCAATCACACCTGGAGCAGTGTGTTGTTATTGTTCCTGTGTGTGTGTGTGTGTGTGTGTGTGTGTGTGTGTGTGTGTGTTTGTACGAAATAACACATTATGCATAACTGCAAATAAGAGAAAATCTAAAGCTGATATTGATGAAATGCCAGTGATGAAGATATCTGACTGAAGCCAAGAAGGAAACTGGCTGCACGTGAACTCTGGTGTTTCCAAACTGGGAACCACCTCTCACTAGAGGTGAGGGGGTAAGTTTGGGTTTAATTCAACATATTTTTCTATTTTTCTTTCCATTGATTCTATCCCACACTGCTCCAATTAACTCAGATCATTTCTGACCTTTCCAATCTGAACTTTGAAATGGGTGTTATGTTTCCGATTTGTTTTAGCGGGACCCGGCAGTTTACTTACTTGGGTTTCCACGCCGCTGCGGCTGCTGAAATAATCAGCAGTTAAAACCAATCAGCTGCGAGTGGCTCAGCAGTTAAAGGTTCAGTGAAATAGAACCAAATGCCAGCAGGAGTTCGCAGAGCTGGAAGTTGGAAAGAATATGTTTCATTTGACGAGATTTTATTCCAGCTCTTATTATATTGCACTTTATTCCGTCCAAAAAATAATTTTACCAAGATAAGACGTCACATGACCTCCCATGCATACAGGTCGTATTTTAACCATTTGTACCAGATCGTCTAGTTGCACGTGTAAGCTCAGTCAATACTGATGAAATGCTGCTGCATGTAATCAACGGTTAAATGAAGCTCCTGCCTCATCAAGTCTGAATCAGATGTTCCTCCATCATACGTTGACATGACTTCACATTGGCCCCAGGTTGAATCAAACCCAGTGAATTCAAATCTTTGGAAATAAAGAAACTGTGAAACTGTTGTAGCTCGTTGTTGTGTGAGACTCTAAAAGGTAAAAGGTTGCCACACCGTTCCTGTTTAGCATCAGTGGCTTTAAACCTCAGCAACGAAATGAGAAGTGTGACCTTTTTCACCCTCTGACGCCCCAAAGCAATTTGTGAAAAAACTACAGCGCTCCCTCTCCTGCCATGTAGGGACCGTTTATTGGCCCACAACCCGTTTTATTTACTGACCCATGGTTTAAGGACCCTTTTAGCAGAGAATAGAAAAGAACAGGCAGGACCTTGGATGGTGGGAGCACAGCGCTGGCTGCAGACCAGCAGTGAAGGCTTCACTTGATGTCACATTTTATTGCTCACTCTGTCTACTTTGTTCATCAGAGCCCCGTCTCTTCAACAGCCTCTCAGCTTTCCACCAGGCCTGTGCAAACTTTATCCATTTGACTTTTATTTAAGTGCAAACAGATAACATCTGCAAGTATAAATCCACCGAGAAAGGGCAGGAGGAACTCGAGTGGCCTCGTGCGGAGGCTGCAGACAGAGACAGGAAATGATCTCCACGCCCAAGTGCGTTAAAGCATCTATGGTGACTTTTACTGGAGGTTGACATTTGATATAAATGTGTAAAAGTTGGACAAACTTTCTCTTTTCAATCATTCATCAGAAATCAGTCAATGTTCATTATTCTCTTTCATTAATTCTTAATTCATATTTATCTTGTAGAGTTGAAACCATAAGCTAGTACCGTCCACTGGCTGCAGGTCACAGGTAACTTCTGATGCCGCTGAACAAGATGCCAAACTCAAGGCTCCGAACCGGCAGCTCACAACAGGTGACGTCCCGGTGTATATGGTGAAGTTCATTGGTCGAGTGAAAAGCCAGTTTGATTGATGAGATGCATGTAACTGGCTCCAGTAGAATAATATACGTAGCTTCTGCTTCTATTGGTCGTGTACGAAGTCAGGGATACGTGGCCTATCTGTTTTTTAGTTTTGATAAACACATGCCAAGATAAAGTGAATTAAATAAGCTATAAGCGAGCAAAATTAAAACTGAAAGAAAAATATCCAGCAGGTCATAGAGCAGTGTTGAGAGGAAATCAGAAACGAAGTGTATCAACAGTCTGAGCCCGTCTTTATTCCAATTTGTGGAGCCTGCTGCCGGGTTCTGTTTACTCACCAGGTCCAATCTTATCAGGCATGCAGATTCTGACCTCGCTCGCCCGGTGTGCCATTGTGTTTCTCCTTCGCTGCGACGTGCTCTCCAGTTTATGTAAACAGATCGAGAACAAATGTCTAAATGAGGAGGAAAGAAAGATGGGTGGCCTTGAGAGAGGAAGGAAAGCAACACTGAATTTCCTGATGCAGAGGCTGCAGCCATGTTCTCTGCTGTGTCCGTTAACATGACATTATTATTATTATTACCTACTTATACTTGGAGTTTAAACTTAAAACAATGTTCACTATTTTTTTATTAACAATGATTTAGAGTTAGTCCACGACTCCCCTGGTGTCTTCAGAGGTACTGCAGGGGGGACGTGAAATTACTGTCATCAAAGTTTTCATTTTTCAAAAATCTCAAATACGTCACGCGATTGGCTAGAGGTAAAACGGTGTAGATGATGGATGGAGGGACTAACAAACCAGCAGTCTGTGATATAACACTTCAAGGGATTTATAACCACGTTGAAAATATACTGAGGCGAACCGGAGAAAATACTTGATTCAGAAAACACTGTCGACATGTATTTATTATATTACAATCACCAGGACACAGGCAGAACTTCACCAAACTACTGTGTCATTGAAATCAGACTTTCATTTCACCCAAACCACAGGAGACAATTTCCAGCTTTACAACCTCCTCTGGTTTGAGGTGCACTAATCACAGAAATCAGCTCTTGCTGGTGTAACCGGGAGACGAAGTCCGGCGTCCTCTCGGGTCCAGATCACACGTGGTGGAGAGTGAGTACCACAGAGGACGTTACAGCCAGTAAACAGTAAACAAGCCAACAAGGCTTCATTCCCTGGCTATCTTGGCCGAGCAGGAAAATAACACAACGAAACAGAGCAGCTACATTTCAACCAACTTTCTCTACAACAATTTGACAAATATCCCATGATTGTTGGAAACCACAGATGCTAAATGTGAGGAAAAGCACCAATGCCATTCCAGGAAACTTTGCCTGCAGCGTGGAAGTGCACAAGCCTGTGAAAAGCTGCCCTCGAGCGCTGCTCTCCAAATGCCAGCTACTAATGTGCCACCTGTTTAAAGACATCCGCTAGCAGGGCGCCACGCTCCCCGGCTCCAGCCAAAGCCTTTATCCACTGGAAAGGCCCAGCTTAGAGGGAAAGACTGACCGCAGAGGACGAGCGCTCAGGCCAGAACACGCCGGAAAACAGGCAGGACTGCTCTTCTTCGTATCCTGTCTCCTATAACTGGAAGTATTGTCTCTGCACAATCTCAGGCCTCCTGCTGAACAACAGCCCGTCCTCCCCTTCACACACACACACCGACACACACACACCTGCAGACAGAAGTCCCTTCTCACAGATTATGACGCAACTCTGGGCTTTAACTTCTTTGTTGCAGAAGAAGCGACGCAACGTTTTTCCAGGAACATAAATATGAATTCAGCAGCTTTTTAAAAAGATCAGTTTTAAGTGTGATGATTAGAAAACATAATAAGGGCAGAGTCACTTGTTGACCAGCGGAGTAACGCACCTATTATTTTATTAAGCTCTATGACATTTATATATTGTATGTGTATGTTCTTCTCTTCATTAGGGAACAGAATAGGCTTGTTTAGGTTTTTATATATGTTTATTTATACAATAACAAGCAAACAGGGACAAAATATTGAAAACGTCAAATCATCAATGTGAGGTCACTGAAACGTCCTTTTCTACTTTTAACAGTTTACACCAGCTGTGCATTGAAGAACATGCAGCCTCACAGAGAGGAGATGGTTAGATCTTTCCAGAGCAGCACAGGAACCTGCGGATCCGTTTGAAGAGAGATTTCTTCTTTGGTTTCAAAGCCTGAGGGACTCTTCCACCTCAAACATTTCCTGATTCCACAGGCTCCTCCCTGTCTCCAGCGCTTCCTGGGAGCTGGTCAGTTCTTGTGCGTGGCTGGAGATCACCTGCCGGAGTTCTTCTTAGCCTGGGCCAGTGCAGATCTGTCTTTGGAGATCTCCTCTTTCTCTTTGTCCACAGCCCTGAGAGACTCTTCGAGCTCGAGCTTTCTCTGATTCCTCAGGCTCCTCTCTGTCTCCACCACTTCCTGGGAACTGGTCAGTGCTGCTGTGAGGCTGGAGGTCACCTGCAGGTGGTCTTCTAGTTGTCGGGACTCTTCACGCTTCCACTTGTTTTATGATTGTTCTGTGTACCACTCCCTGTTTCTATTCACAGCAATGAGACACTGTTCTAGCTGATCATTTTTGAGGGCAGTAGCTCCTTGTTTCAGCCCCAATTGACCATGACTGCATTTGTTGTAGCTTGTAGACAAATGAACTGTTCTCATGTTGCAGATGAGCTATTTTCTGGTCCTTCTCGACCAAGATCCGATGGAACTCCACCTCAGGTAATAAGACCATGGTCGGTTTAATCACGGAATTACCAGCGTTGGATCCGTCAGCTGCTTGTCTGGAAATCTCCTTAGGAGTAATCTGCCTCCTATCTTTGTTCATTGTGTCTTCCGTTTGATCACTGGAGTCTGGGATTTGTTCATATTTGTGGTAAAACCGCTGGTCACGTGCCGCGGCTGGGGGAGCAGTCGCCCCGCACACCGGAGGATCGGTGTGCGGCACGCCTCAAGTGTTTTCGGGGAGGTCCTCGTCCGGGGATCCTCACGGCGTCAGGGTAAAGGCTTAGACAGGGTAAAAGATGCTGTGTTAAATGATCCTTGTGGTATTTTGACCAACATATTTTACATATTTCATTAAGACCCCAAGGAGCCATATCAACTATGGTATAATGGGCATAATATGTCTCTGTTAAATAAAGTTTAGTTAAATCAAAGATTGTTTCATAAATGTGATTCAATTTGTGCTCATTAAAATATAAGAGTGATAAAGGGATGAAACAATTTAAAATAGTGCTTTTTGAATTGTGATTTAATTATTTTCCTGGCACAAAAGAGTGAATGAATAACAACAAAAACAAAATAAACAAATATCGGTGTCGGCTATCGGCTTGATTGTTGTTTTAAATATCGTTATCGGCCAAGAATTTCCATATCAGTGCATCCCTAATTTTATGTTTTCAAAAGAGACTTTAGAAGACACCAACTGAGCAATTAAGTGGGAAATCAAGAAATCCCCCAAAAAAACAACATTCTTATAAAATTTTGTGTAATTTTTTATTGACAATATTTTCACAGGTTGAATCTAACAAGTGTGGGTGGAAACTCAAGCACTTAGAGGAAGCAGACACAGGAGAACACGTAGTCTCATAAAAAGGAGAAGCTGCTGGCTTAGCTCTTTCTTCCTTCCATTAGGCTGCAGCGGCCTCGGAGCTAATGTGCTGCCCTCTTTGGTTGGGGTGTTTTCGAGGGTGAGGCTTATGAGGTGAGGGGAGGTACGGAGAGAGAGATCAGGGGGTGGTAAGGGGTCAGTGGTGGGATTTGGGTTCAGGTAATGGACTGATCTCCATGAAGTCGATCCATTACCTCATCTTGTTCCAGGATGAACAGCTGGATCTTGTCCAGCTGTTTGTCTGTGTCATTCACACCGACACCTCCTGCCTTTAATTTGCCGCCTGTCTTTTCATACAGGTCGAGAATCACCATCTTAGCCTGGGCCAATCTCAGGGTTTTATTTGCAGAAGCCTTTTGAATGTCGCTCCACTTGGTTTCCCAGACTTCAACCTCAGCGAGCAAGTTCTTCAGCTTGGTCTTGAGCTCGATCAGTCGATTCCTCTTCTGCAGGTGCATCAGGTCGCTCTGATTCTTGAGTGCTGCCACGGCTATCTCCTGCTGGTCAACCTGCTCCTCGGCCTCACACTCCCTCAGATAGAGATGCTCCCTCATGAGGAGCTGACTTTGGAAATTGTCCGCTAGCAACTCTGCATCCTTGAACTCAGTCATTTTCTGTATCTTCTCCATGACCTTCCCGTACACGGTGTACGTCTGCAGCTGAAGGTCCAGGTTGTCTTTCATTACCACCACATCAGCCGTCTCCTGCTTTAACTTCTCCAACTGTTCCTCCTTCTGAAGAGCCTCCTCCCCCTCCCTCTCTGCTTCATCACAAGTTCTCTGTACCTCTTCCTCCTTCAGAAACAGACCATAGCTCGAGCTCAACTCCCTGGTTGTGTGGTTCTCCTTTTGCAGCTCATCTATGTGCTTTTGCAAATGCTTCAACATCAGTCTGCGCTCACGTATCGTTTCCTTCCGCTGCTGATCTTTCCGTCTAGTCTTCAGTAGATTATCCTTTGCATCATCCAGCTGACATCTTGCTTTCATCAGGGGTTTGAACATCGCAGACTGCCACCATGTATGAGGCGACTCAGGTCTGGGCCTGTCCCCTCGGAATTTGCAAAGGTGGGCCGTTGTGAGCATTATCCTGTCTGCGCTGGGTTTGTCGACTGGTTCTTCTAGCGGAGAAATCCTCTCGTGTTTACAGATGCTTTTTCTGCATCTTATGTTCATGTTGACTTTTATTCTCACCTGCTGGGATCCTGAGTTAAATGGTGGCTACTCAAAACCAACGTTGATCTTCTTCTATGTTAGGTTTATAGGCAGGTGGCAACAAAGGATAAGGTGCTAATCCACCTTCTATTACTTCTTCTTCTTTGTTCCATAAAGATTAAATCAAAGGTTTCTACTGTATATATATAGCACAAGGGAATGTGAGGTCTTCAAAGATCAAAGCAACTTCAAAACATGACGCCCAACATTTTTATGAGAACATTACTTGTACATAGAGAGTCTATACGTTGAGAAATAAACCTTCTAATGAACAGCTGCTGCATTATTATTAACAGAGTAGAACGTTTGCAGTGTTTATTAAAGTTTGTCCTGAAATGATGGAGCATCGGTTGGAAAACACGTGTTTCTTCCTCCTCGAGGCAGCAGATTAAAATTGATTGAATTGCCGGTGAGAGGGAGTGAGCGACGTGGAGATAAACGGGGGAAGAGGGAGCATAGGGGCGAGGAGGAGGTAGAGAGAGACAGGGGAATTAAAGCACAGGAAGATAGATGAAGAAATAGAGATGCTGCATACAAGAAGAAGGGATGAGTGAGAGGTAGGAAAAGGAAAAGAGAAACAGATTGAAAGAAAGAGAGAGTTGAGGGGTGTAGTAGGGAGAGATTAGAAATTGAGGCGTAGTGGAGGCATTGCAGGCACGGCTGCCTGGGTCTGCGGTTTGTTAAATAGCTTTTTGATGGAATTGGTAAAGCAGTGAAGCCTGTGACACTGCTAGCTGGCACACCACAGAGAGGGAGAGAGAGAGGGAGAGAGAGAACAATGGAGAGGTCAACTGCAAGAAAGCAGCAAGGAAAGAAAAAGAACAATAGATGCAGGTCGAAGGTAGGTAATAACACAAAAGAAGAAGAAGAAATCAGGTGGATGAGAGTGAAGGAGCAAAAGAGTGAAATGTGGAACAAAAAAAATTCTTAGTTTAATGTGGAGTCATTCTGCCCTCAAGAGGTGATGAATGTTACTGTAGCTCTGCCGGATCAGTGTGTGTGTGTGTGTGTGTGTCTGTGTGTCTGTGTAAGTGTGTGTGTGTGTGTGTGTGCCACTGGTTGTATATATCACTGAGCATCAGTGTTGGATTCAGAGTTATGGCCGTTGAGGTTTAAACTCAGGTTTATCGTCATTTCTCTCAAATATGTCTGATCTTAAATTCAATTAAACAAAGCCTTGTTTCTTGTAAACAAGGCTTTGTCCTAAAACTTGTCCTAAAACTAGCAGCTGTAACTTGGATGAAAGCAACATTTAAACATCCATATCCATGTTTGGTTCTAGTGTCATGCTGCATAAATAGCATTGTTTGTAGCTATATTTTCTAGTTTGTATATTATTATTATGCATGATAACCTCTAACCTTTAACTGTATATATATATATATATATATTTATATTTGTATATTGTTCGCTATTGTTGTATTTAATTTGTTGTTTGTAAAGTGCACCAACCACACCAAGGCAATTTCCTGTATGTGCAAATATACATGGCAATACAAATAATTCTGATTCTGATTCTGATTTGTATTTACAGTGTCTAATAACCTGTCATTATACTGTATGTGAAGCTGGTCTTTAACACTGCTTAGATTTGTGCCTGCCATGTCATAAGAATTTCACTGCTCCGATGACGCTGTCATTGGTGCATGTGACAATAAACTTTGATTTGATTTTGATTTGATTTGATTTTTTCAGATTTTATTGTATAATATGGAGGGCACATTATGATATGTTAGGTTTTAAAATATAGATATTTTGTGATTAATATGTATTTTTTTGGATAATTTCTTAATTCCTTATATTGGAACCAGCATCGGCCCCTAAAATCAGTCAGGTTATATTATTGTATTTGTACATTGTGTGTTTTACTTTTCTCAGATGATTCAACAGAACATAAAATCTAACAACAGAGAATAAAATAAAATGAAGCTGAATGAGATTTCACAGTTGTCGACGCGCACCCTTCAAATGAAACGTGATCCCTGGGAAGTGTGAGCAGAGGTTTGAGTGCCTGGAGCCACAGATGTTTTATACTTCACAGATTATCACAGACGCACAGAGACCTCAGCGGCCACCAGGGGGGGAGCAGGCGTAGTGTGAGCATAATTACTGTCACACCGAACAAGTGGTAAACGCTCAGAGGGTTCACGGTTAGTTTATGTGAGCTGTCAATCACGCTGACAGATACAGAGGTCTTATTTTACAGTAAACTCCAGGCGAGAAAATGCCAAATAAAATCTCCACTGTATCAGAAGCTGCTGTTCATACGAGAGAGAAAGAATCTGAGCTGGAACTGCTTTGTAGAAATTAAAACTAAACTAAATCAGCTATGAAACACAATAAGGAGTTAATACGGATATTGGAGGATTGATTGCACAAGATATTCTTGCTCACACACAAACACACAATCCGCCGTGACTCACACATACGTTTACAAATTCATACATACATCAGCCCTCTGCTCTTTGCTGCCCCAAAGGCTAAATTTTGATTTCGGTCTAAAAACGCTCCTGACAAAATAACACATCACAGAATCAAATCGCTACAAAGAAAGTCTATTTTTGTGATTTCTCCCCTTCTCCCTTCTCCTCTGTTCCAGATCGATTGGTCTCTTTGAAGACGGATTGTGAGAAGTAAACAGAACGGCTCAATCCATCATTTTGTCTGCCCGGGGCCTCGCGCCATGAACAATACATTACTGGTGGTATCTGAAAGTGCCTGTCAGAGCCATAACCACCACCAAACAGAATGGAACCACCCCAGTTATTTAAGATAATTCCGACTGTTATCCACCTCTGCTGCACTTCATGTGCTTCACACCACTTAGGATCACACCCAACATGCATTTAACACAAGCGTTTAGAAGAAGAAGACTTAGTCAGCATGCAGCGAGCTGCCGAACCCGGGCTGCTCCATCGCAGGAGTAGCGGGGGAAGCCAGCAGAACATAACCAGGAGAGATGAAAGGTGGAGGAATAAGGCTTCACAGATTCTAACGCTCTGATGTCGCTGGAAGGGAAACGGGAGGAATCCAAGTTGAGAGATTTGTGATGTATTTATGTCTCAAAAACGATGCAGGAAAATAATATTTGCAATGTTATCTGCGCCTTTGTGTTATTAAGAAGAAGAATCATTTTAAAATCCTCCTGCACCGACGCTCCTCATCTAATCTGCACTTTTATTGCAGCAGATCTTGATAAATCTACAATAGGATAAAATAACAGTATTCTATATTCTTGTTATTATTTGAAATACTTAGATGTGGTCCCTCAGGTGGAAAATCCCCTGAAGTCATCTCCAGTGTTTTCCCTACCAGCACCCTGAGAAAAGCTCCAGAGTCATGTCGGGATACAGAAGGATTTCATCCAGAGGATTCACTGCGAGTGAGTGTGTGCGTTCATGACGGATTCAAAACTACAAAAACTAAACAGTACAAGTTTATCAGGATGAAAAAGAGGAACCATACAAATAGTAGATGTCTTTGAAAGGCGACTAATTTCCAAAGCTTATGATAATAAGAGCGGTATTTCCTGCCCCTTACTGCAGGGGGGTCGCAAAATGTTTGGTTGATTAGACTTTTTTTAATATTTTTTGACTTATTTTCTAACCAATTGTTTACCCACAAATTTAAATGTCTTTAAATAAAGAATTAACATGCATCTGACATATTGAGATGCTGATTTGACTCTCTGCCTGAAAACCTCCATCCGTCAAAGTTTAGATAATTTGTGTGCTACCCATCAGGGTCCGACGTCTCACTATTGTGGGAGTATGTGTGCCATCCACAGATTATCTGAGGATTCACTGTCTCTTCTACATGCATGTTTAAAATAAAAACATGAATCTGTGAATTATTTTAATAGCTCAGTGTTGTATGCAAGATGTATGTATATAAAGGCAGTGGCATGGCCACCCTGCACCTTGCACATGTGTAAATTAAAAACATGAATATATGAACCTGTTTTATATTTGAATAGCTTAGTATTGAATGCACAATAACAGACTAGCTATGTTTATATATGGCACTAGGCCCAGTTTAATATAAGACACAATTTTATACAATATATATAGTAGGAGGTCCCTGCTCCATCGACCCCTGTCCTACTGCATTCTTCATTTGTCCAGAGCCAATTGTCTGGACAGATGCTAAACGAGACGCTTCCAGGTCTGAATCCATCTTTGTTATTTCTGCATCACGAGCAGTGACAAACATTATTCTCTCTGCCACGAATTCAGATTTACATGAAACAACCATCCAACAACAGAACTGCACAATAGATGCGACCGTTGACGGCGTCTCCCCCGCAGCGTGTGGCCCGACCAATGGCCCGCTCCTCGAATTGATATCTGCGCTTGAGAAATGAACCCAGCTGTCAGTTTGCTCAACGGTTAGCGTCGATGAAAACAAAGGGCTCTGGGTAAAGGCTGGGGATCTGGGCCTGCTGTCCACTGGCTCATTAACCAGCATCTCTATCCTGCCCTATTAGCTGTAATGGAAAAGGTCCCTGAAGCTGGAGGTTCCTGTTACTCTCGAGTCCCAGACACTAAAAGGAAACTATTTTCACACTGGCACACATGCTGCCGACTCCCCGGCCCGGTTCGGAGGCTGTAAGCAACCTGTGTTTTTAATGGAAACAAGGGTTTAGCTGTATCAGAGACACTGAGTGGGACAGTGCTCTTGCTTGTGACCCCCCCCCCCCCCCCCACCCTGCTTCTCTGTCACCAAGACAAAAAGAAAAAACTGCTCTCAAGGCCCAGAGCAGAGAGATGTGCTTCTTTTTGTTCCTTGTAACAAACACCCACAATGTTTTTACCTGCCACTGTCCGGCAGCACGGCGTCCAGAGTGCAGGAGCTGAGGTCATCAAGGGAAATCAGAAACACACACAATCAGAAGCATTCACCCAGATATGGACACACAACCGACTCACTGTTACAGCATCTAAAGAATCTGTTGCCAATGCAGATACGGGAAGTCGATTTTACTTGCCGTGCTTTACCTCATATGTTGTGTTGGCATGAATTATACCTCTCTGAATATTAGTCTGTATTATTCCTTGCCTCAAATATAATAATATAATACAATCATGAGTTTCAGCCTGTTTTTTATCATCAAATACCTAATTTAAACTTATCAGAAACATAAATAGATCATAAAATCTCTCTGCTGGTCGTCACATGTTCTTCTCATCACCTTGAAAACACAGCTCAGGTGTTGTGGTTGGTTCTCGGGCGGCCGATGGGAAACATAATCTCAAGCTGCTCCTTATTTTTAGAAGGAAACAGAATGCAGGTGATCCCAGGTGGACTCTCAGCAGCTGAAATCGATGCAGCAGCACATCTTAGGAAACCAGACATTGATTCTCTGCAGCAGCACAGCGAGCTCTTCACCCGACTGTACAGCAGCACTTAAAGAGGAGATTCATTTCAGACCGCACGGAAAAATGAAAACCATTTTATAATAGGTGATTAGAGGGTCTTAGACCTGCACGACCCAATAAACTGTTTTCTGCTTTTCTCTATTTGTTATTAAATACACACACTTTGTGCTGTGTGGATGTTCTGGTCTGGATCTGGAGTGATGAACGATGTCATGAAGAGACGTGATTGAACGGGTGATTTGGTGAAAGGCTGAGAGAGCAGACTGATGGACTGGGCACACACTGGATGAAGAGAACAGGTTTTTATTTCTCCTCTTCATTTCACTCCTCTTCAAACGTCCGGATCACAACTTCATCTTTGCAGCCTACAGTTTTTCATCTCACAAAATGAGTCGTGTTGTTTGTTGTTTGTGTTGTTTCGGAGCTTTGAGGGAATTTCTTCAACTGTGAAGTTGGACTCAAACTGGTCCGAATAGACGTTAGAGGTCAAACAGGCCTTTGTTGCCTTGTGAACGTGTTATTTTAAGGAACGCCTTAAGAGAATCCTTTCAAATTTGGTAAAAATATTCATTTGGACTCAAGGATTGACTGATTAGATTCAGGTGGTCAAAGGTTCTAGATCACAGTGACCTCACACAACATGCTTTCACACCTTGAACCTAATATCTGCAGTTTGCCTTCAGGGAGTTGACACACAGAGCACTTGGTTCATTATCAGTTATTTTACAGAAATATCTTAATCCTGACTTCACTTGAATTACACTGCAGAACCAATTTCAGAATGCAATTACACTTTTTAAGATTTATGTTTTTTTACAGTGCAGCTCATTGCTGAGACTTTGACTTATTTAGCTTTATTTTTATTTTATTCATGATCATATTTCAAACTCTTTTATGAAAGCACTTTGGTCCATATTTGATTTCAGCTTCATTCATTTTCCTCCTGCTGTTTTTCTGCAGGTGGTAAAATCAAGATTAATATCTTCTTCAGTTCTTGCCTCAGAACAAAGTCATTTATTCTGTTAAGTGAAAAATTGCCTGAGCTCAATATTCCTTTTTGCACCAAACACAGAGTGCTCATTTATTTTTGTCAGAGTTTCTGTTTCATCATTATTTCATTGTGCCCATGTCGAGCACTTTCATATCAGCGTGTGGATTAAATAACGCTCGGCTTAGCGTCGCTCACCTGACACCCTCAGGGGGGACGAGGGGAAACAATCCCTCAGAACCCAGCAGAGTGTGTCACGTCCTCCCAATAAGCTCAGAGACAAACAAGCGACCCAGAGGTTTTTACTCCAAAACAAGTGTTTAAACTCTGGCTGACATTTCTTCACTCATACTGTTTTCATTAAAGATAACATGAGGCTGAACCTGGATTTTAAAACACATCGTGGCTGCAGCACGTCGTCCCTCATCCATCTCATCTCTGCACGAAGCACATTCAGGTCACACTCGGCCTTTGCTCGGGTTGTGACTCAGTCAAGTTGCACAGATGCACCTTCACATGAGATTCTCGTCGCTCCAGGCAAATTCCCATCTAATTTCATCCTTTCATGAACTTTGTATGAAGTTGCTTTGTGGTCTGTGTGAACCCACGGTAACGATATTTAAAACAGAGTAGAGCTGGGCACATCAACTGCAGCCAAAGTCAATTCAATTCAAACTTTATTAATCCCACTGGGGACAAAGTACTTTGGGATACGAGTATGTTTTAGAAGTTGGTAGAAACTTCATTCCGTCTTCTTTTCCTCTTGTTTCTCAACCTTTACACAAACAGGAGGTATTGATGTTTTCCTCGAACACACTTTCTCTCTTTCTTTCTCTCCCAGTTTGGTTGTTTTCATCAACCAGAGATGAACAAACCCAGCTTTTCAAATTAAAATCCTCCCAACAGTCTTAAACCAACCTCCTTGGAGTAGGAGTTTTCAAGACAAATCAATTAAACTATAATTGTTAAAGAAAATCAAACTCGTTATCAGGCGACAACCACCCTGTTTACATTTCCCTCCCACATCTATACATTGTGATGTTAACTGAATGTTTCATTTAAACTCTGTGTTTGTAATCTGTGCGTTAGAAAACAGGAAGCTGTTCTGAGCTAATCGTTGCCTCGTGGGAAATGTTCAGTGCGGATTGAAAGAGTTTGGCTCATTTCGTATTTATTAGGTTAAAACTAATCTATCCTCACTGCTTGAAACTGAGGATTTGAAAGAAACTTATCCTCAAAGTTGTCACGCGCAAACACACAAACACACACACACACATCTACACACACACCACCACTGCTGGGCCTATATCTGTGTGTGTTTGTGTTTCGTAATAGGCAGTTGGTGTGCAGTAAAAACACAAATTAGTTGAGATGCGGAAACAGACCCAGTAGGGTTCAGAGAAAATACGCAGTCATAAAACACACAAACACACATACACTCACACAACCAAACACACACACACACATCGACATATACACACACACACACACACTCACACACACGCATTTACTGTGTCAATAAAGACATTTAACTGAAATATATCGAGTCTTTGCACCAACTCAATATTAAATATTCCATTTCTTTTTGAAGCTCTTCCCTGTGTGTGTGTGTGTGTGTGTGTGTGTGTGTGTGTGTGCATGTGCATGTGCATGTGCATGTGCATGTGTGCGTGTGTGTGTGTGTGTGCGTGTGTGTGTGTGTGTGTGTGTGACAGAGTAATGTTGGTGAAAATGAAAATGTTCAGTAGATTTTCTTCTTATTCTGACCGACAGAGAGAGGAGGTGGAGAAAGGTCACAGAGGTCGTCTGTGTCTTCAAACACAGTCATCCAGGGGGAGGCTGAGTGTGTGATGAGTAATTTTGTGTTCGGCTGGAGGAGAAGAAATAGTAAAAACCAGTTTGATCCTTTCCCAGCAGACGGATTGAAGCTGAGGGAAGTTGAGCGGCGGGCGGAGGCTCCTGAGAGGCAGGTCTGGCTTCCTGGGTTCCACTGCTGCCGTCTCTCTGCACATGTTGCTCTCAGATAACAGCTGAAATGCCTCCGTGTGTAACTGTAGTTTGGGACCTGCACACGACACACAAATGTCAGCGGGACTCGCCGGCAAATTGCCAGAGTAGCTTCTTCCACACCAGATTGTGTGTGTGTGTGGGGGGGTTGGTATATTTACATCTGTGGGTTTGTTGTTTATATGGTGGTGATTTGACACTTGTGTTTGTGTGTGTGTGTGTGTGTGTGTGTGTGTTGTAATCGTAACCCTTATACACAGACAGCGCAGTTTCTTAAAAATCGATGGGGCCTAACAAACCACTTCATGGTCACTCTGCAGGTTGGTGCTGTGACAAACTCAGAGTCCTGCTGAGAAACTGATTGAATCAAACTGAATCATCGAGAGGAGGCGTCTCCCAGCAGCCAAACTACAGATCAGTGGTGTGAAGATAACTCTGTTTGACAACTTGTCCCCCCCCCCACCAACACACTCACACACAAACACACACACAGACAACATATTGACACTCTCGTCACATCCCAGCAGCGATGACTCACCCCCTGCTTCACGTTAGGGTCTTGAAATCGGCCACAACAACAAACCGTGTAATAAATCCTCCTCTTGTTTGTCCTGAGCTCTGATTGGCTGAGACACTTGCACTTGATTGATCGACTGATTGATTGATTGTGTGTTGACAAAGGGCCGCTGCGTCCTCCTGGTCTCCGGCCGGTACCTCCACCTCTCTGTGGTGATTGCAGCCTCTCTCTCCAGGCCCTTCAGTCTCCACATCCCTCTCCTCACTGCACCTGTTATCATCACAGAGCTCAAATCAGTGAGAGTGAGAAGAAACGACACGGGACACACACGTCTCGTCTCTCAGACTTATGATGGCGATGATAGGGGGGGGGGGAGAATCAGGAGCCATGATTCTGTATTTCTTACTCTGTCTTTATCTCTGAGAGCTGTTGACCTTACAGACAACCTGCTTCCATATCTGTCTTCCTTTGTGTGTTTGTGTGCGTGTATGTGTGTGTGTGTGTGTTTGTGTGTGTGAGTGTGTGCGTGTGTGTCCATCCATCCCTCTCAGGCCTCTGCTGTTACCACTAACTACTCCAGGCCACAGTAGTTCAGGTATTGATTTTCCTCCTTGTTTGTTCCATCTCTTTTATTTCCCCTCCAAACCACTCCCAGGTGTGTGTCTGTGTGTCTGTGTGTGTGTGTGTGTGTGTGTGTGTGTGTGTGTGTGTGTTTGTCTGTGTTAACAAAGTTCAGTTTCAAAATGTCTGAACTGTAGATACTGCTAACATTTTGTTTTTTTACTGACACTAATTTTACTTTGTGCAAAATGAATCTAGAATCAATTTTTGTTGACCCTGACAAGTGTAGTGTGTGTTTATGTTCGATAGGGGGAAAAGGGAAAATGTGTACGAGAGAGTAGTCATGTTACCATTCACACACACACACACACACACACACACACATTTTGTGTCTCCTCGTTAGTGTTCTGCACCACTACATAATCAGTTTGGTGTTAATTCTTTGTGTTTAGTGAGTGGTGCCCTAAGATGTGTGTGAAAACATTCAATATGTGTACTTAATCTGTCTTTTATTGTCGTGTCACCTGCTGAGCCTCCCTGATTTCTTACAGCTTTTCTTGTTCAATGACAAGAAAATCTCCACAAGATGGCGGCAGAGCACAAGTGTAGATATTTATCTCAGTGAAAACCATTATGGTGAATTAACTTTGTTCAGTAAAATCAAATATAAAATATGATATAATGCTGGTTTATATTAAAGACTGTTTATAAAAGGTTTATTTATGTCACTGTTATATTCAAAGACTAAAACTTATTTTACCCAACATGATAAAAGTTCATTTTTATACTTGATGAGTCACATTAGTTTTATAGAAAGTTCATTTCAATGCTTTTCTATTATGAGATGCAGATGACAGTTAACATTCTTTACAAACAAAAATAAATGAAGCCAGAAATAAAACTAGATAAGCTGAGTTTCCAGCATTTAAGGTATAAATATGTCTGTTTGCATCTGAGTTATTAAAACACAAACATCTTCTTAAAATAAATATCTTCTGCCCACAAGATAATAACTTATTCGGCTGTAGTATCTTCACTGACCACTGGGTGTCAGTACAACGCGTTTGAGCGTAATCGACTGCAGTGATAATCAGAAAAAGAAGAGTGAGGGCGGAAGGAGGGAACTTTAACAGATGTAAACAAACATCCTCGTGTCATTGACACGACATTTTAATAACTTTATTCTTCATTTTAATCAAAGAGCTTTTCACTGGAGATTAAATAAAAGGTTCGTATAGCACCAGTTTTACTTTGAGAGGTTTTCAACCGACAACCTCGGATATAACAGCTAGATAACAGCGTTAATCAGAGTTTATCAGGTCAAAACAGACTAAAGCTAATGTTAAGAGGAATTTAAAATATCATTGACATTAATTTATTACACCACTAGTATCATGGTTGTTAGTAAAAGGTACAAACGAACTTAGGTAGGTTATAGACTCGTAATATTGAGTCACTTTTATTCTGCATAATTATTCTGGGTCTTCCACAATATGTCCTTGTGTTGTATATTCTGAAAAATGTCCCCATGGGGTCAATAAGTATATTTAATTTGATTGATTGATTGATTTCAAACATTTTCACTACTCTTTGCTCTGTTGGTTCTTCTTGCTTTGTTTTAGGAGAACAATGAGTGGAGAGGGATCCAGTAAAGGATCGTGGAGGGGTGGTGGAGGGGGATGGAGAGGAGGAGGAGGAGGAAGTGGTAGTGGAGGAGGGTGGAGAGGAGGAGGAGGAAGTGGTGCTGGTGGAGGATGGAGAGGAGGAGGTGGTGCAGGAGCAAGTAGTAGTGGTGGTCGCGGATGGAGAGGAAGAGGAAGTAGTAGTGCTGGAGGTGGTGGGGGAGGAGGAGGAAGTGGTGCTGGTAGTGGAGGATGGAGAGGAGGAAGTGGTGGAGGATGGAGAGGAGGAGGAGGAAGTAGTGGTGGTGGAGGAAGTAGTGGTGGTGGAGGATGGAGGGGAGGAGGAGGAGGATGGAGGAGTAGACCATGGAGAGGAGGATCAGGGGGAGCAAGAGGTTCAGGAGGAGGGTGGAGAGGAGGAGGATCAGGGAGCAACACCCTCAGCGCTCAGAGAGGTGAGTTCCATTCAACTTTTCATTTTACATATATCCAGTAAATGAGCTATTAGTTGGTACAGATAAGGATCATGTGGAGGAAATAGCTTTTATTTTATATGAGCTTAAAACAAATGAATAATATAATATATGAAATTATAATTAATAAAATTCCTCCAGTAATGTATTGAATGAAAATTAAGTAAACAGACATGATCTCTGATAACTGACTGTCCTCCGTCTCCTCAGCTCTTTGTCAGACCACTCTAGATGCTCTGTGTCCATACAAAGGCTGGACACTCTACTTCATAGAAGGTACGTCTGTGTTGCTCTGTTTCATATGATGGTTTACATATTATGTGATTGTCTTGTATTTGTTATGTGTATGTATAAATTTATTTATATGTCTGTATGACGTGCAGGTTTCATAGAGAGCTCCCCTAGTGTGGCGAAGATCAAAGTGTTTGAGAATTATTTTACTTCCAAGATTCACCTTTATGACAAGGTTTGTATGCATGTGTATTTTGTATTATTGTAAAAAACTCACTCTTTTGGTTATTATTTATTAATATATACACTACTATATCAACTTGGAGTGTTTACTTGTGTACAGGATGAGATTGAGCGTCAGGGCAGTGTTCTGGTCGATTACGCCGACTTGATTGGAGACAAGACTGTGAGTGAAGCAATTCCTGATTTGACCACAGAGCTGAAGGAACAACCGGAGCTGATACTCAACTGTTTGGGGGTGGCCATCCACCAGGTACACACACAGACGGGATCAACTGTAAATTACAGCCTTTCAGAATGTTTACATACCATTAATCTTTATGGTTTATTAAATACTTAACAGCGTTTTGATAAATTCATATTTAATGTGAAAATGTAAAAGTAAAAGTAGTTCTTGACATGTTTTTACAGTATTATGTATTATTAGAAGCTCTCTATCTGAATGTAAAAATCCAGTGAAGCTTTAGTTTATCTGTTTAGAAGATTGTTTGTTTGTTTGTTTGTTAGGTGTTGGCTGTAGATCTGGAGAAACAGGCGGCTGAGCTGCAAGGGGAAGAACTTCCTGTTGCTACACCAATCATCAACATCCCTCATATAAGCGCAAGGTAATGCACACAGCGATGCGCAGGTACTTGTTTGTGTGACGTGTGTGTGACTACTGCAGACTGAGACTGGGTTTATCTTCCACAGGCTGTATAACTATGAGCCACTGACTCCGCTGCGGATGTTGCGTGCCAGTGTGTTTGGACGTCTGGTGTGCGTGAAGGGAACAGTGGTCAGAGTTAGTAACATCAGACCTCTCTGCACCAGGATGGCGTTCAGGTGTCAGAGCTGCAGGCAAACCATGTCCCTGCCACTGCAGCACGGGAAATACGCTACACCCACCAAAGTATGCATCCACCCACTTTGTTTGTCCTATTCTTATATTTCCAAAACACAAATACTATCTAGTTTCAGAATTTAATCATGTTTATCTTCTATTATGATCATTTACTAATTTGTGTGTATTCTTTTACATCTTTGATTTTACTAAGTGTATCCAGCCGGACTGTCGCAGTCGTTCCTTCATCCCAAGCAGGAGTTCTCCTCTTACACACACTGTAGACTGGCAGATCATCAAGTGAGTATATTAAACAATCAACAGTGATCTAGCTTCTGTTGTAAAAGCACATCTCCAACCAATTCCTCTTCTTCTTTGCTCTGCTTCAGGGTGCAGGAGTTGATGAGTGGAGAGCAAAGGGAGACCGGACGAATCCCGCGTACCGTCGAGTGTCACCTGACCTCCGACCTCTGTGACAGCTGCGTCCCTGGAGACGCCATTACTGTGGCCGGGATAGTTCGAGTTACCAACGATGGTAAAAACACACACATGTTTGTTGCTTATGTTTAAAGTAAGCGTTTTCCTTCTACTGTTAATAAGTGATATAGAAAACTAACTATCTGTTTTACTTTGGTATAACCACTACAGTATAAACTCTGAACTTCTACATAGGTATGGGGATTCAGGGGGGGGGCACTGTCACAGTGACCACAAACACAAATCACTCACTCATTGTTTGCAGGTAGTTCCCGGGGGAATAAGGATCAGTGTATGTTCCTCCTCTACCTCGAAGCCACTTCAGTCAGTAATACTAAAGGTAATGTCCATTTTTCTGGAGTTTCATTTTTCAAAGCAACAGAGCAATGAAGTGTCTTCTTCACGGGTAGGTCGTCAGTCCAAGTCGGGCCAGGGATCCAGAGGGTCGCTTGAAGATCATTCTGCAGGGGATGAGTTCACCCTGAAGGAGCTGTACGCCATCCAGGAGATCCAGTCGCAGCCGCACCTGCTCAGACTCATCGTGCAGTGAGACATTAATCACCTGCAGTATCACCAGTTTACTGTGGAAACATTTTCCAACATGTAGATTTATTATATTTAATAACTCTGCTCCTCTTTCAGCTCTTTGTGTCCTGTCATCTACGGCCATCTCGTGAGTTGGTCAATTCAATATTTCTTTTAACAAACTTGTGACAACTTATTATCACAAAGCCAGAAACATGGTTTGCCCTTCACATCAGATTTTTTAATATTCTTGAATGAATCCTAAATCCAGTTCTGTCCTCTTGTGTCTCTCAGCTGGTGAAAGCTGCCCTGTCCTTGACGTTGTTCGGCGGCAGACAGAAACGCACAGACAAGAACAGTGTTCCAGTTCGAGGAGACCCACACATCCTGATGGTGGGAGACCCTGGACTGGGAAAGAGTCAGATGTTACAGGTAACAGAGGGAACGCAAAGCAAACAGTTTGTCGTGTGTGAAGGCAAACTCAAAACTTAGATATGCATGTATGCTCTGTGTTTTACTGTGTAGGCCGTGTGTAATGTGGCTCCCAGGGGAATTTACGTTTGTGGCAACAGTACCAGCACCACAGGTAAACTGTCAGCTCCCTCTCTGAACATATTATGATATTTAGATCTGTAACAATATAAGACCGGAGTATGATATTTCCTTTCTCCTTTTTTCTTTTAGGCTTAACCGTGAGTTTATCCCGAGATTCAGGAACAGGGGATTGGGCTTTGGAGGCTGGAGCCTTGGTGCTGGCTGACCAAGGTAAGACAGAGCATCAGTGCAGGGATTGGTGTCATGTATATTGACTTATTGTGGCTTTGAGGTGATAACAACATTCAGAAATATTTGTTTGAATTTATCTTAACCAAAATATTGTTCCCTACTCTGAGAAGATGTTAAAGAAATTTTGTATCTGCAGCAGGTGGCAATCTTTTTCTCATTTCTGATGTTTGTTTATAATCATCCCCTTTTTTTATTATCTTCCTCCGTCTGTTCTCTTTAGGTCTATGCTGCATTGATGAGTTTGATAAGTTGGGTCACCAGCAGCATGCTCTCTTGGAGGCCATGGAGCAGCAGTCTGTCAGTCTGGCGAAGGCTGGAATAGTTTCCTCCCTTCCGGCCAGAACGTCAGTTGTAGCTGCAGCGAACCCAGTCGGAGGACATTACAACAGAGGCAAGACTGTCTCTGAAAATCTGAAGTAAGTTCACTCAGCAGCCGCTCGGTAAATTATTTTTGTTTTGGTTTATCTCCAGGTATAAAAAGTGTATGTCTGTGTAAGTAAAACTTACAGTTACGTGTTCATGTGTTCAGATTGGGCTCAGCTATCCTCTCTCGCTTCGACGTAGTCTTCCTCCTGCTGGATATCCCAGACGAGTCACATGACCGGCGCCTGTCGGAGCACGTCATGGCAAATCGAGCCGGAAAAGGCCGAACCAGCAGTGCCACAGTCACCAGGGCCGACAGCGGGCTGAACACCTCCATCCTCCTGGAACACTCAGACATGCCCCTGTCTGAACGTCTGCAGGTAATAAAAGATCAGCCAAGGAAAGATTTAGTAACAGTCCAAAGATCCTTTGTCTTTATGTATTTACACGTGTATGTTTTTAAGATCCCTGCAGGTGAAACTGTGGACCCCATTCCAGTCTGCCTGTTAAGGAAGTACATCAGCTATGCTCGTCAGTACGTCCGTCCGGTAATCTCTCCTGAGGCAGCAAAAGTAATCCAGGTGTTCTACCTGTCACTGAGAGCTCAGGCTCACACTGCGGACACTACGCCCATCACCACACGACAGCTGGAGTCTTTAATCAGATTAACTGAGGTAGGTCTGTGTCTGTGGCATCTGCCTTTCATGCTGTAGTGAACAGAACTGACTTTCCATCCCGGTGTGCCAGTGCTTACAGTATGTGGTTGAATCAATTTTGTGTAGGCAAGAGCCAGGTTGGACCTCAGAGAGACGGCTTCCCAGAGTGATGCTGAGGATGTGGTGGAGATCATGAAACACAGGTGAGTCTCCGGAACATATGGAGCATAAAGTGTCTACTGCAGTTTCCAAAACCTGAGATGAATTCATGATGTTCCTCTTGCCATCCCACGAGCAAAGAAAAGCAGCAAAAGATTTTGTCAGAAGCTCAGATGAAGTTTGAAATTTTTATGGGGAAAAAAAGGTTTCTGTGTATGTGTGTGTTTTTCAGTATGGCTGATACATATTCAGACGGTCTGGGCAATCTGGACTTTGAGCGATCTCAACTGGGGTCGGGCATGAGTCAGCGCAGCGTGGCAAAGCGTCTGATCAATGCTCTGCACGCTCACTCACAGAGGACCGGTCAGAAGCAGTTCGAGATGCACATGCTCCGAAGTGTGGCCGACAAACTGAACATCAAGGTGACGGCAATTAGATTCACTGACACACAAATGAACCCCAACCCTCATTTACCAAGTTGGGGACAGGGACTTCCCTTCAAGGGGAATGTTTCAAAGTGATTGTAGATCCACAGAGCCTCAGTTCAAATGAGAGACATCACCTTAAACCTAATAAAACTATAATATTAAAACTCCACCAAGGCCCAACAGTTTATTTAAACACTGATTAAAAACATCTTTTCCTTGTTAGGTGCTGGACTTTGAAGGTCTGGTGAGTTCCCTGAATGAACAAGGGTTCCTGCTGAAGAAAGGAGCCAAACTGTACCAGCTGCAGACGGTCTGATCCCTGACCAGTATACCAGAGAGCCAGAGTACCTGGTCCACCCTGCAGTCCCACTACAAGGCCTGTGCCGGGGATCATTGAAGACGACTCTCTCTGTAGAAAAGGAAAAACAAACAATGGGAAATCTGTTGCTGAGATTTCTTTGAACACAGAAAGCTTTAAAGTAAACACCTGGTTGACAGATTGTACTTGAGGGTTTTGGTTTGACTGCATCAAGTATCACAGTCTCATTTATCCTGATAGACAGGTACACAGAGCTTGTTCTTAATTTTCTAATATTTCCAATGTGAGGTCATTTGTATGAGGGAAATTCAGGGGATTATTTAATTGTTGAGAGTGTAATACATGTTTTCCACACAGCTGACTTTTTGTATACAGTTGTAATATACTATTTATATGTCGCTGTTATTTTTATATATGACTATATTGTATGTTGTTGCATATACTTTTACGTTTTCAGTAGCTTTCTATAGATCAATATCGTTTGGAACAGGTTCTTCCAGTTTAGTAGCTTAACCTGCCGGTTGTTTCTCATCCAGCACAAACACTGGACAATGGCAGAGTATGTTTTTCACATGACTTCTCAGCAGCAGTGATTTAAAACAGGAAGTTACAGACAATGTGAATATTACTTACTCTACTCAAACTTCACACCTGCTCTGACGTGCAGATAAACTGTATTTACAAATATTCAAAGTATTCAACGGACATTTTGATTCTGTCTCAAGAAGTATTTCTGGTAATCTAAAAAAATGCACATGTACAAAACTTGCGTCATAGTTTCTCTGACTCTGTATCTTCTGATTACATTCTGTATGATATGCACTTTATATGTTCACACCAAACATTCAGGTAATGAATACGTTTGTTTCTAAATAAATAACAGCTTTGTTTTGTTTTTTCACAATATTACAACAATGTATTTGGTGGTGGTTTAAAAAGTTTATTCAACCAACTTAATAAAATTACAACAAAACATGAAATATTTGGGTAAAACATTATTTTGTGGGTCTGCATTTTACCAATAATCCTCCTGTAATGTACATTTTCTGGTCCCCTGGAAACATGGCTGTTTCTTAATGTGCAAGTAATTTTTCTATTTGCACGTGTTTTCTTATACATATATCGTTTTTATATTTACATGTGATTTATAATTATCAGAGCGTTGATCTGTCTCGGCCACCGTACATTACATCCTTCAAAATAAAGGTTATTTCACATTGTGTTGCTGTTGTGACCATAGGTTGTGACGGTGAGGCCTCGTTGGCTGTTTTACGACATCGTGCCGTGTCGGTTTCCGGTAACATGGCAGCCGGCTCTGCCACGGTGTGACCCCCCCCCCTCCTCTGACCGTCTCTCTACCTTCACCATGGAACCGGACATCGGCAGCGCGAGGCCGGTGGCTCGGTAACGGAGGCTCGGTAGCGGAGGCTCGTGCATGTGTCGGTGAGGATGTTTTGTTGTCGCGGGATCGCCAGTTTCCGCTTCGTGGTGTCCACGCGCGGTTCGGTGGTGTGCGGACTCGAACCTGCGTCATGGCGGCTCTCGCACACACCTGTCACGGAGTGCGCGAGGCGGCCTCAGGTGAGCGGCGCGTGGCTCGTGAGGCTCCACGGGACGGACAGTCGCGCGAGCTGCTGGACCGGGCTCCTGCAGCCGGGAGCCCGGTACCGGCCCGGGGCCCAGGGGCTCCTCCGGGGAGGTCAGCAGAGGTCGCTGCTGATCTCCCGGTGCTCACCGCCTCCTGAAGCCCGGGGGCTCTGCACCGGGAACGCGAAGGAGAAACCGGGCAGCCCCCCCGCGGCGGACCGGCCCGAGGCCAGCACGGTACCGGGACAAGGACTGTTCAAGTTCAAACAGCTGGTGAGTCCCGGTCCCGGGTGGACGTGGTCACACTGTAAATCAGCTGGTCCCGGTGGATGTGGATCCATGATGGAAGGTTCCTGTGGGGAACTAGGATCATTTAGAAGTGTTTGTTATGATTTGGACACACACACACACACACACACACACACACATACACACATATTGATGATTTAAATATGGAACTGAGAAGAAGCTTTAAGAACTTTAACAGGACATAAAAGTAAATAATCTCTGCTACAAGTTAAAGCTTCGTATTATGAATTTAATTCAAAGTAAACTATCTACAGAATGAACTGAAAGCATCAACAGTTTAATTGCTGAGTCCTGTCTTCAGTCTAATGTTAAATAATACTGTGTGATTGATATTAGTGAAGCCTGAACCATGTTAATGAAGCTGATACAAACTACTGGGGATATTTGTCTATTTGTTTTAACATTGCCTAATGTTATGTTTCACTGAAATGTAATCTACAGATGGGTTAGGTATTGTTTACTTTGATGCTGGTAGGAACATTACTTCTAAAATAGTCTTGTAAGTAATTCTAACCATAACTGGCTTGTTCCAGACCTCTTGCTTTTTCAGATGAAGACTTTAAATAAACCAAATTGTTAGTTTTCAGTAAATAAAAGCATCCATTTCCTGCCGTTTGTCCCGGTGACGTTAAATGATGGTTTTGTGAAATTGTTCATACTTTGGCTGATGTGACTGTGAACCACGTGTTGATGAAAGAGAAAATGAAAGTCTTAAAATTAACTTGGTGGATACGTGGGACTCCCCCGAACAATCCAAGTGTATGTAAACATTTAAAAGTAAAGGACTGCTGTCTACACTTTATTCTGAAAAGAAGAGGGCATATCGAGTGACATGGAGTTCCTGTACTGGAGTAAAGTTAATAAATAAGCTTGTAGATCCATCAGCTGATACCAGCCCATCGTAAACAACAAGACAGAAACATGACAGATGATGTGAGGGAATTCAGAAGTAGTTGCTGTTACACAGTTTGTCCACTGGGGAGCGCTGACACGTTAGTCTCACTTGTGTTGATCTGTAGTAACACATTGTGTGCGGTTGTTTTTCTGCAGTACGAGAACCCGTGGACGATCCCCAACCTGTTGTGTGTGTGTCGCATCCTGCTGGCCCCGTACCTGGGTCACCTGATCATCCAGCAGCACTTCCACCTCAGCCTGGCTCTGTTCACGCTGGCGGGAGCTACTGACCTGGTGAGATATTTACAGACACACGGCTTCATGTCTGTGCTCAGGTTTCCCTTCAGCAGCCAAGGAAATAGATTTGACTCTATTTGAAGTCAACACTCTGTAGAAACTGATGAAACTCGGTTTATAACCACATTGGAATCAGGTAAATATTTAAAATGTTTATATTTCAATTGTTGTTATTGAATTGTGTGATTCTCTCTCTCTACCTGTAGTTGGACGGGTACATAGCCAGAACGTGGCCCTCTCAGAAGTCGGCGTTGGGCAGCGCTCTCGACCCGTTGGCCGACAAAATCCTCGTCAGTATTTTATACGTCAGTCTGACCTACGCTGACCTCATACCAGGTACTGGACTCTGTGTCTGTTGTTTCATTCACTGGTTGTTTTATTACTTAAAACAGATCTGTCGTACTGTTGTTAAAAAGTCATATGTAGCTGTGCTTTTAATGTTTTGTGTCAGTGATGAATTGTCGTTTTCTTTTGTCGCAGCTCCTTTGACGGCGCTCGTGATTTTCAGAGATGTCGGTTTGATCGCTGCTGTTTTCTGGATCAGATACAAAACTGTTCCTCCGCCGGTGAGCAAGTGGAATCTCTGAACTCACAACCACAAGTTTCTTAAAAAAAGACTTTTTAAAAGTTCTTTACAAAGTTAACGATGTATATTTCTATTTTTTACAGGTGACACTGGGTAAATTCTTTAACCCTTGCTACACAACTGCACAGCTCAAGCCCACGCTTTTCAGCAAGGTGAGAGACACACACACACACAAACACACACACACAATGAACCGCTCAGGGCTGTGAACTTTGAACATACTTTCTTTCTAACTCACTATCAAAGTATGTTTCTTTAAGATTCCAATAATCCTTTTTGATGTATTTGACTATTGAGAATATTGTTTGTTTTGGTTTTAGCTGCAAAAAGCTCCTGGTACATGCGTAACAAGTCTTTTATTCTTACTGTGTGTGTTTTTGTGTGTTATTGTGTGTGTGTCAGGTGAACACAGCCATTCAGCTCTTCCTGGTTGCATCTTCTCTGGCTGCTCCGGTCTTCCAGTACACAGACTGTGTCCTGCTGCAGTGCCTATGGTAAACCTCAGTCTGTGACACAAACACACACACACACACACACACACACACACACACAAACACACACTGGAGCCACTCACCCGACCTTAATATCCATAATGTCCCGGTGGCTCCATCAAGAAGAGGTTTATCACGTGGAGGGTTTTTTAAATGCAAATGGCCTCATCTCAGCCAAGCACATAAATACTGTTTGTTCCAGCCGCGTGTTGAGGTTAAGTGCGCTGACTCACTTCAGTCTGTGACACACACACACACACACACACACACACACACACACACACACACACACACACACACAGAGCTGAAAGTAGAGTAGAAATCACAGTCGGGACAAACATTCCACGGTGTCACGGTGACACACATTTTTATTCAAATCCACTTCAGCAGATTGTTGAACTCACTGACACCACTGACGTTTGTCTACATTTTAAACTGGTTTTCATGGTCTTTACTGGGAGAATCAGACTTTTATGACACATTTGGTGGTGAAATTTATTACAAAACTGCAAATCTGAGTGTGGTGCATCAACGTGTGCTCTTATTGTGGAGGTTCTCTCTTCTTTACGTCGATACACGGGAAACATTTAATATAAGCCTGCTTGTTAACTTCCCATTTATACAATGCAGTAAAATCAACATTTAACGTAGCAGGAAATTATTTTATACTATTTTATAATCCTGTTTTTAATGATGGATAAATTAAATTAACAAATTTATGTCTCAGAGCATTTAATTTGACCTTTTTGCAAAGCTGCTGACACAATCAGTTCTTGATTACTATTTTAACGTTTTCCATATACATTGAAATTGCTCAATCAAGGTTCCTAATAATTTCCTAGCAAATGCTGGATGATTTTAATAACTCCTCACTCAACTCAATATGTAACAACTGTCTCTGTTGTTGAGAGACAACGAGACATCTGAAGGTTCTTCTCTTCTGATCTTCATCCTCTTTAATTCTCACTCTGTTGTTCCTTCTCTCCGTCATGACACAGTTCTGGGATTTGTATAAATGTTCCTCTTTAACGTCTTATCTTGTTTAAACCTGGAATGAAGCTGTTGTTTGATCCACAGTTTGTGTTTCTACATTTCAGGTACGTGACGGCGGTGACCACGGCGGCGTCGGGCTACAGCTACTGGCACTACGGCCGCAAAACCGTGCAGCTGCTGAACACCAGGGCGCCGTGACAGCCCGACAGGAAGCGGCCACGAGGCAGAACGAACGCAGCGAGCAGAGACTCTGATTGGCCGTGGCAGAAGTCGGACAGACGGCTGGACGACTGCCAGCAGCACTGACACCAAGTCGCTGTGACAACCATTTACGAGTCGCCGCTGGAACGACGTGTGCAAAACCGAGCGACGGTTGGAGGTTGTTTTACTTCAACACAAACGCACACACACACACACACTACACTACAGGAGCGGCTGTGGACACGAGACACAAGCGGCAGAGACCGACGTCAACTCATCCAGCGAGAGCTTTTATTTTTGGTTCGTCAATCGGGAGCTTCAGATTCCATCAGAGTCACATGATTGTCAGTTTTGTAAACCTATGATTAAAAAAAATATAATATTGATCTCCTGGTTTGTGATTCTGTGTTGTTTTTTTTATTTGTACGCATGTGACAGTTCTGGATTCAGACACAATCGTTTATGTTGTGAGACACAAATCTGACAGCAGATCCATTTGTAATCATCAGAGGATTATGACGCTTGTAGACAAAAGAAAAGCTGACCAGGGCGAAGCGGGACAAGCTCGTCCTCCTGATTCCACAACAATAATGTTAAGGCTTCGAAAAATGAATGCTAATAGAGTTCAAAATGATCCTTTTAACAAAATCGTACACATTTAAATAAACTCAATAACTTGAATACATCCCAATAGAGCTCTTACCTCCACCAAGGCTTCAATCCTGTCATGCTGCATCACTATTAATGGATCCAGATCTCTGCCATAATTAAATGTGTCCTGCCCTGAACCCCCTGCTTCCTGCCACCAGGTCACTGTGATAATCTGTCCAGTGGTTTCTTTCATAATCGTGTTTGCAAACAAAAAGAAACTAACAAATAAACCTTGTCTGAGTGAATGAAACCCACAGAAGCTCCGATTGACCTTTTAGTCACAGCAGCTACGTTGACACATGACTAAATGATATGTGATGTGTCCTAAATCACCTGTCAGTTAATAATCTGTGTACTAATCAGTTTACTGTGTCAGTGCTGCTGGTGGTTTCCCGCTCAGCTGAGAGAATCTTCTTCTTCTCTCACTTGTTAACGAACCTGACGAGCTGCGATTCTTCCTCTGAGCTCCTCCGGTCTCAGGATCAATAAACTCAGTGAGCCTGAGGTCACGTGGAGACTTCTGAGAGAACGTGAACAGAAACCACCTCCGACTCCGCTGCTTATTCTCCCCTGAAGACAACGACTGGGACGAGGGGGAACGAAGCAGCGTGACCTTTTGACCTCCTCCGGTTGTCTGCCAGCGATGTGCTGCACCTCTCGGGTGATGTCGCTTCATTAGCGGCCGTGTGCCGGTGGCTGCCGGGCTCTGTGCGAGTGGTTCTCGTGGCCTTGTGTGGGACGACTGCTCACTAGCTCCTCTCTGAATCATTTAAAGAGATGGGTTAGGGTTAGGATTCATTGGAAATGAGATCCTGTTCACTGGGAACAAATTGATACACATGCTTATTGATAGTTTCAATAAGTTCTTTCTTAAGTTCATTAATTGATAAAGCAAAGTGGATGAGGCCTCACAGGTTGTTCATTTTAAATCTAATCTCTTTCTTCTTTTCACTCCCACAGTGGTGAGCTGGTGAACTAAACTGGAACTAAACTGGAACTAAACTGGAACTGACGAATCTTG
Organism: Platichthys flesus; assembly: GCF_949316205.1. Taxonomy (NCBI): domain Eukaryota; kingdom Metazoa; phylum Chordata; class Actinopteri; order Pleuronectiformes; family Pleuronectidae; genus Platichthys; species Platichthys flesus. Next base: position 2,595,257 of record NC_084956.1, read on the forward strand.
AACATATCTGAAATTTGTTTTTGGCAGGATCAGTAAGACTCTCATTATTTTTGTGGTATTTAGATGAAAGAAAAACAAACCTTTTTATATGAAGTAGTTCAAACCAACAGTCTCTTTAAATTTAAAAATCCACACACTCGTAGATATGAGAACCCTAAATATGCCTGATTCATTTTTCATCGAGATCCATGAATTATTTCCCTGGAAAAATTGGTGAAAATAGAGAAGAAAGTCTGGATCCACTCCAAACATTAGGGAGTTCTTTCTTGGCCCGAGTCTCATCCTGTCACAGAGTTCCGTGGAAATCCAGTCAGTGGTTTTTACTGAAAAATTAATCTCGACTGAGTTAAACACGAAGCTGCTGTTACCAACAACTGTGGAAATTTCTCATTCGCTCCTGGAGAAAATTCTTCCATCCTCTAACATCACATGACGTTGTAGTAATTAGGAAACCACCGGCCACACAGGTCTGCTCGTGTTAATGTTCTTCTCTGGAATCTGGGCCCTCACGTCAGGAAACGACTCCCACTCGCCTCTCCACCTTTCAGCAAATTGAATGAACATGAAGTGGAAGGGAAAACGCACACATTTCTATGAGGGATGATCAGTCGGTAGCATTGATATAAGGGATATGCAGCAAGGATTTGATTTAATTATGCATGATAAAGTAAAAAGAGTCAATCTGCGGTTTCTTTGATATTACACTGATATTGTAATATAGTATTATTACCACATAGAGCAGTAAAACTAATGATTAAGACTTTTTAAAATACTTAAAATAGTATATAGTAATAGTAATAATAGTAATAATTGTTTGGTCTATTTCCACCAAGACAAGAACAAAGTTGTTTCTCTGAATGAGACACAGAAACCTTGATCGGTGACTTCCCCTGAAAACGTTTGAATTTAGAAGAATTGATTATCTGCTGAATATCAGTCATGATGTTGACAATGTTGTATAATGTGATTTATTGACTGGAGGCAAAACAATCACAAAGAGAAAGAAGAAAGAAATAAGGAGGATGTGAGGATGGAAATAATGTTGATTTGACCAAAACCGGTTCAAATACCTTTTGTGTGTGTATTTGTCTCCTCTTAAGTGTAGGTTGGTTGTGTTAATATCCTAAAACTCTGTGTGTGTCCATTTCCAACTCTGCAGATCAAAGACCCCAGAGACCAGCCTTGTTGTTCGAAGAAGATGAGAACACGGTTGTTCTTCTTCAGCGGCTGCAGCGAGCGGTGGAAAGAATCTGTGTGATACAGTGATGCAGATGATTTAGTGTCGGAGGCGAGAGCAGCCGGGCCTTCACCCTTCAGAGCCCGTCTCTCCAGAACCCACAGACAGAATCCCACTAACAAGGACCAGCTCCCTGTCTGACAGCAGAGTCCTGCACCGAGAGAGAGGAGTTTGACTTTGAGGAGGTCAAACTCCAGAGCCAGGGTCCGAGCTTCATGTCAGTGTGTGTGTGGACGTACACAACATGAGGGGATGGAATCCATTACATTTTTTTTTTCAGCTCACTCTGTGTTTCCCCAATTAACCTGAACCGATCTAATTCTAACCTCTGTCACCTGGTTACCTCCTTCAATTAGGTTATGTTCTTACCCCTGTCCATTTGTTTTCATCGTTTGATGCTTGGTTTGTTTGATTTTGTGAATACCGGGGGTCAAAGTTCACCAAAGTTGAGTATAGGTGTGGACACAGGAGTGGATCCAGGGATTCAGTTTTTATCGTTTTTAATATTGTGAGACAGCACATTACATTTCCACAGATTTCTCAGGGAATAATTTATGTGTCTTGTTGAACAATTGTTGATTAATTGATCAGGGTTGTCTAAAGTGTATTTAATTGTGTGTTTCTGCCACAACCACAGGAGAGTGGAATAAAACAGCTCTGAACAGGTATATTAACAAAACCTCTGTTTAATCCACAGCGTTGGAAACAGACACTTTCTCTTCAGTTGGAAGTCGTGAACCAGCCGTTTAAACTGTTTACAGGAAGTTCCTGGTGCTTTTTTTAGGGGGGAGAGACAACTGCAATTAAAAGAAAGTGTTTGGAAAGCCTCTCATCAGGGCTGGGGGGGGGACATTACAGCGAGTACACACGTGGGCTTTTCTTTTAAACGAGGGTGAGACTGAACTCGTCGTGGGCACAGAGGCGCTCGGAGCTGCCAGAGGTTCTGAGCCAAACTTCAACTTCAAACTTGACTGGTTATGAAACCAACTGATTCACAGTCCTTATAGTCCTTAGAGCAGGCCTACACACACACACACAGCACCAATACAAATCCATACGGGTGCACTCTCCATGCACACACACACACACACACACACACACACACACGTCTTTTCTGGTCCTGAAATAGCTCTCAGCCTCCCACTCTCCCTTATATAAGCTGACTCCCAGCACGGGGATCTGCTGGTGAAGACTAGGGTGTGTGCAACTGTGTGTGTGTGTGTGTGTGCACATGCCCGTCTGTGTGTGTGTGTGCACGCGAGCGCCTCTGTCTGTATGAGTGCCAGTGTGTGGGCAGTGGGAGTGTCTTGAGTCATGCGTGTTTGTGTGTAAGCGTGTACGTTTGCATGTGAGGAAACATTTGTGTTTCTGTTGGTAATGAAGTGTTCGCGGCAAATTAACCAAAAAACAGCCTCTGGGAGGAAAACTCCAGTTGTGATTGTATGTTGAGACGTTGTTAACATGAAGCTGATCAGTGAAACACACTCACAGGTTAAAGGATTTAACAGAAATGAAGGATAACACACTTTTATCATAGTATGTTTATCCGTGGCGGCACGGTGGTGCAGTGGTTTCCTCTGTCCCCTCACAGCAGGACAGTTCCCTGTTCGGATCCCGACTTGAAGGAGTGAATGTTCTGCATGTTCGTGGGGGTTTTTCTCTGATGTCAGCTGATCGGCTCCTTCATTGCCCTCAGAAGAATAATCTATATTTAGAATGGATGGATGGATATGTATCTATAGACCTGCCTGTGCTTTAATAGGTCTTTATGATTGCATTGGAATTTGCTGGAAAAACACACAATATACAAAAAGTGAAAGTAACAAAAAAACTGTAATAATAATTTTGACATCTTGCACGTTGACATATTTTTTTTGCATTTTTAAATTGTCAGGTAAAATCACATTTCCTGTACAACCACATATTATTTGAGCTCATTTGTGTTTCTCTTCTTTCCACCAAGCGACTGCTGTGCATCGAAGTTCCTTTTGCCTTTTCTCCTCACTCCTCCCTTTGTGTCTCCGGCATCGTTGTCTGAACCGTTGTGTGTTTGCACGTTGGCCTTGATTCCTCTGACCCTCTGTCCTCTTGCTACGAGACACACAACAGTGTGTGTTGTTTGTTTGTGTCAAGCAAGATACTTGGTTATATGATTAAAGTGTATTGTTTATTTTTTAATGCACAACCTGTGTGACATCCAGAGACAGACACAAGACCCCCTTAGTTGTTATTGTGATATTTATTTTCTCTTCTCACTCATTGAATTAATCTCAAATTACTCAGGTTGGAAAATGAAATCCAGAGGAATCTTTGCCCTGAATCCTCGGCAGTCTGTACTTTGTGTTTCTCCCGTTCGTTGGACTTTCACTCGGCTAATTCAGAGGAAGCGGATGAAGTGAATCCCTCAGAGGCCGAACCCGCTGTGGAAGCTGCTCGCTGCCTCCACTCATCTCACCGTAACACCGAGAACCTGAGATGTTGCTTCACTTCCAGAGACGGAGACGTAGAATCCTTCCCTGGTGTTTACTGAAGCTAAGCACCTGCTGTGTTTGTCCTGTGGGGGGGGCTTTGAGGCAGATAACAACGCTCACAGTTCCACCTTTTGTTTTTAATTGAATGTTAATTCGGGATATTGAGCTATATTTGGGCACTTGATATGTTTGGCTCCGCCTGACAGTGCCGGGGACGAGCCGTCAGTATCATGGCAACATGAGTGTGCACTGGACTTTCAGTGCACTACAGTGTGAGAGTGTGAGAGTGTGTAGGAGGCGGATGACGTGGGCCTTTAAAAAGAATGTGTATCAAAGATGTGGTGGATTAGATCTGAGAGGCAGAAGGTCACGGGGTCGCGCTGGTGGAATACTGTGAGCTCCTCTGTCTTAAAAAGTAGAACCGTGGAAATCTATTGTGCTGCATGGAGAGCAACGAGTTGTGTGGTTGGCTCGCAGTGTGGTGTGTTTTTGTGTGTTTTTAAAAATACACTACTGACACTTCAAATTTGCTTTAAGTGAACAAAAGAAAGGAAAGTAAATTATTTTCTTGCTGCTTCTGATTATAAATTAAATGATTTGTCAGAATGAGCAATAATGAGTTGATATTGACGTGAATTACACTGACTGTTAAATGTTTGAATCAAGCAAGAGCCAAAGTCAAATTAATCAGATATTAAGAAAATTATTTTGAATTTCTTTAGCTCATAATTGTGCTTTCTTATTGTTACTTCGATATAAAGTTATTATTTTCCACCTAAAATGGGAAATAATTAGTTGTTAGTGAACATCAATATCGGTATTGAGTATTTATTACTGTGCCTTTCTTGCTCTGAAAACCTTGAACAATATATTTTAGAAAGCTGGATTCAAATCTGATCGTCAGACACAACACCCAGCGTCATTTCCAATCACGTCTGCATCTTGTTCCTCTGATTCATTTCACACAGACTCACACACACACACACACACAACACACACACAATAAGAGGAACAACACTCAGAGCCTCCTGTGTGTGTTTGTTCTTTTTTACGATATTGTTCAAATATCCAGTTTTTCAATCTCCACTGTCTCGCCCACTCTCGTCTTCCCTCTGTTGTAATCGGTTTGTAAACATAAAGAGAAACGATGCCAGTCTGGATATTTAAAAACGTGGATCATCCTGTACATGTGTGTGATTTTTGCCGAGACCACTTTATTAGTGAACCGATTTCATTGGCACACGATGATATGATGGAAAATCGGGAACGGCTTCAGCTTTGAGATGATATAATGATGACAGGATTACAAAAAAACTACTAAATCACTTTCCACCAAACTGGTAGAGGGACGGTAACTGGACCTGGAATCAAGAGCCAGTTAGTTATTGCCTCCCGCAACATAAAGTAATCCACAAGTAGTTTTTCTGTTTGTTAGCAGATTACGCAAAAACTACACAACCAGTTTACGACAATACCTTGTGGAAGATGTGACATGACATACTCTGATATTTGTGTTTCTATGTGTGTGTCTCATTTAGTGCAAATCCAAATAAAAATCATTTAAACATGGTTACATAATGGGACTGGTATGTCTTTGAATGTTTTATGATGTCAGGGAGAGTCATCCATCCATCATCTATACCGCTTATAGAGGGGGGGGGGGGGGGTGGTGAGAGGCGGTTCACCGTGGACCTGCTGCTCATCATGAATTATCATGAGGTGTTTATCTCTCAACACATTGTAAACAGTTGAATAGATGCAGGTTAGCAGGTTAGAACAAGGTTTTGATTGTTGCAGTGAGCCGCAGCAGAGGAGCAACAGGTCTGAGCTCTAAGAGGAGGATTCACATCCATGTGATGGAATCATATCGATTCTGGAGTCAATACTCAAAACAAGAGGCTATCTGTGATTTCTTCCCAACAGCCCCTCACAGGTAACCGTCCCTGTTCGGTGTCGAGCTGCAGACACGTCCTCAATAAGATCCGATGGAAAATCTGCAACTTGCTCTTCACCAGGAGGTTCACAGCAGCAGATTCAGGAGAGTAACGAGAGTTGTGTAATGTTTTGTGTCCACACACTTTCGGCGATGCAGTGTCTATTCAGAAAGTGGCCTAATTTGTCCTTAATCCTGGTTTGGTTTGATTCATCTTCACTAAATCGCCCACTCGCTTTCCCTTTCCCTCCCACTCACTCTTTCCCTCTCTCTCTCTCTCCTTTTCCCTCTGTCCTCTTCTTCACTTCTCATCTCTCTCCATCTCTCCCACTCCCTTCTTTCTTTCTCTCCATGTGTGTCTTCTCCCCATCGCTCTTTTCTCTCTTATCCCTCCCCCATCTGTGGGAAGCTGCCATTGTGCGCATGTCGCCGATGAGTCAATTTGTAGAGGCAGTGCACGCACACACACACACAGACACACACACACACACACACACACACACACACACACATACACACACACACGCATCCTGTCTCCCACGAAGGCATCTGTTTCATTCTGTCTCTCTGTGAGATGCAGCACCAACTGAGGAGCGAGGGGGAGATGAGCAGAGGGAGGGAGGAAGAAGGGAAGAGGGAGGGATAAGAAAGAGGAGGGAGACACAGCAGAGAGAATGAGGAGAGAGGAGAAGGAGGACTGACATTAGAGAGAGAGAGAGAGAGAGAGAGAGAGAGTGAACAGAGGAGGGGGAGGATGATGCTGCAGCCGAGCATCTCTGCCTGACTTCTGCTGGAGTTTGGAGCTGGACATGACTGAGTTGGAGCGTCCAGGTGTCTGAGCATCTCCAGGTTGTGCTGCACGTGAGAGAGAGTGTGTGTGTGTGAGTGTGTGTGTGTTGATGTGTGTGTGAAGCCATGGCGAGCGCTCAGCCGGGGGTCCATGCATTGAAACTCCAGACCTCCTCTGTCTCTCACACACTGAGGAACGGAAGCAACTTCATTAAATGGGACGAGGTAAGGACCCGGACTCTCCTCCAGTGAGCACAACACAAACCACATCAGGGATTTCTGATTTCTCTTTGGAATCCATACATTGTCATCATCGTGCTCATTTGACTGGGGTCCAGCTGAATCGGAGCGAGAGACGAAGAGGAGGAGGAAGAGGAGGAGGAAGAGGAGGAGGAAGAGGAGGATGAATTGTGCCATGTTGTCAGACGCGTGTTTACTCTTCATCTGTTGATTGAGCTTCGGCCGTGAAGAACCTGTGGATCAGACGCCAGCGAGACCGACAGCACAGAGGCGATGCATGTGTGTGTGTGTGTGTGTGTGTGTGTGTGTGTGTGTGTGTGTGTGTGTGTGTGTGTGAGTGCACGTGAAACCCCATTGTCTTCAGTTTCCATATTGCCACCTGTTGATGCATTTTGTGTGTTTTTCAAATGTGTACAAGAGACACACACACACACATCTCTTCCAGCTCCATCCGTGTGTCACATCCAGTGCATAATTGTAGGTTATTGCCCGAGTTGGGTGTGTGTGTGTGTGTGTGTGTGCACAGGCTGCATGTGTGTGTTGGTATGCCGGAGTACGGAGCCCTGACAATGAGAAACATGCTGTCCGGTTGCCATGGTAACTGGCATGGTTACATCCACCTAAACAGATCTGATGTGTGTGTGTCTGTGTGTGTGTGTGTGTGTGTGTGTGTGTGTGTGTGTGTGTGTGCTGTGCTGTGCTGTGTGTGTGTGTTTCATTCATTATTATAGTATTTAGCGATATAATGTCATGAGTCGTACTTACAGAGAAAATGAATCTGACATACTGTTGAATTCAGTGTGTGTGTGTGTGTGTGTGTGTGTGTGTGTGATATTTTAATGTCTACAGTGGAGCTGAGCTTTATGAAATATAGAATTGGTTGCCATGCCAACAAGTGACAACCAGGGATTGTGTTAACCTTTTATTGTATGAATGTAGTTTTGTTGTGACGCTGCCTCGTGAAGTTGGTTCACTCGTGATTTACGCCCCAAAAATTACATGTAAGACTGTTGTCGCACGTTTAATTGTCCCCAAAATGGAGAAGTGGTATTTGTGTTGTTGTTGTTTACATTCTTCCGCTCGACCTCGGATAAGTTCGACGTTAACGTTAAGGCCAAAGAAGATGCGCACGTTTGCAGATGATCACTGAATGTACGTTAAGGCCCCGAGCATTTCGAGAAAGGCTTATTCCCTGTGTTCCCGTGTCGAGCCTGCAGTGCATCATGGGATATGCTGTTCAGAGGGAAGCAGCTCACACGACAGAATATTTTTCAAACACAAAACAAATTCTAAAGAGGCAGCGACTGTTTTCCCACAATAAACATTATAAAATGCTAAAGCTGGTCCACAAATGTTCATGTTCCAGTGACTGGACCCCCCCCCCCCCCCCCACCCCCCGGGGGCCCTAAAGAGTCCAAGGTTTACTCCGTATTATCTGGGTCTCCATAATCACATGAATCCCAAATTTGATTTCGACCCTTCATCTTGTGGCTCTGAGTGTTTTTGGCTAAACCTTAATTCTTTTAGTTTATATTGAAGTCATTCATCTTGAAGTTGTTCTTGATGAAATTGCTTCCATTTTTCTGTGTGGAGTCACTCAACACACACATCCTGCAGCGAGCTGGTACCAGTGCAACATCGGAGATCTATGAGTCCATCTATTATTTTCAGTCTCAATTGTTTTTCTATGATAATCAGTTGATTGTTCAGCTCATAAAAATGTGAAGAAGAGCGAGAAACGACACATTAACACGTAGACATGGTCACAAAGATACTGAGTTTACTGTCATAGAGACAACTGTCAATCAATCAATTCTCCAAATCGATCCCTGGATACCTCCGGAAATACTGAAACCATCATGCGCAGTGGTGCTCAATTGGGGGGTTGTTTGTGTTTAGTGGTTTTCACTGGTTCCACCTCTCTCTCCTCAGGATCTGTCCACGGTTACTCCGGTGACTCTGCACGTTGATCCTCATGGATTCTACCTCTACTGGACGGACCAAACCAAGGTGGACTCACACTCCAGCACCGTTCTGAACCACCTCTATGAATAAATCTCATCTTTACTGGTCAGATGATGAGGAACCAACTTCCCATTCGACTCAGACCTCAGTAGTCAACTCCTCATGAATAGAATCTAATTTAGAATGCTGCAAAACCAATTAGATGAATTTATTTATGCACCTTTTACACCTGAAGGGGGCAGCTTCTAATTTTAAATAAATCTGGAGGCTAAATTCTAATTTGAATCTCTTTTAATCAACTATTAACATGTTGTGAAAATATAACAGAGCCGTCATCATTAATCGGCATCAACAGTTCAGACATTGTTTCCAATCTCCAGGTAATAGCTCGCCACTGTTGTGGTAGCGTCTGTAACTTAGTGTAATGAAATGTACCTGTTTCCTTAATTAAATATAACTATTACTTACATTATGATATACCGGTCGAATACAGCAGGTTTAAGCTGAAGGAAATTTAACCTAAAGAACATTTCCGTGCATTGAAGTTCACAGGATGTGTCAAAGGAAGGATTGCAGCTCGATAGTTTATTCTTTGTATTTGTCTTGATGCTTTAAATATTTTATGTAAAGCACTTGAAATTGTTTTGTTGTTGAATTGAACAAGTCCGTCTCAACATTGTTTTAATATTTTCTTAGTTATGGTTTTATCTGAGAATTTAACTGCAAAAATGTTCTGGCTAGCACGCATCTAGAATGTGTGTAATGAATGTGAATGGGGGAGATGAGCACGAACACACCAGCTCACTTTGCATCTTTCTCTGCAGGTGGCCTTAAATCCTTAGCTGGAAACAGGATGGAGCATTCAGATAACAGCTGACAGTGTGTGTGTGTGTGTGTGTGTGTTTGGCGTGTGCATGTGTGTGTGTGTGTTATTGTATTGTTGTTTCCATTAGGACACGGAGCTTCTGGACCTGACCCTCGTAAAAGATGTCAGAACGGGTCGAAGCACCAAAGCACCCAAGGTACCGTCACCTCTCTCGCCCCGGTGTGTAAAGTCTGATATCTCCCTCCAGCAGTCCCCCACCCCCCCCCCCGCTCCCCCCTCAGAGACGCTAATCTCTTCGCCAGCCGCATCTCCGTGACCCCGTGACCTCTCGCTGATGGCGGCTCCTCGTATGCACGAGAACCAACGTTTAGTTTTCACTGTTGTCTTAGTTTGTTCTAGTTTTATCTCCTGGAGCAGGTGTGAGTCTTTCATGGTGGATTTGACTTTTAAAAGCAAATCAGTCAGCAGGTGTAATTAGAGATTCACTAGATACACAAAGTCAATTTAGGCATGTTTTTCTACCTGAATTGATATTTTCTGTTTAGACTAATGCCACTAAAACTAACCAGTAACTCTCAAACCAGTCCCAGTTAGCACAGGATCACTGGTTAAAGCAATAATAATAAGGTTATAAAATGGATTAGAATCTATAAAAGGCTTTTTAACGATGTTTTCAGGACTCATTTCAAACACCCCTCTACTACAGCTTCTTCAGTCAAGACACAAGATGTTATGTGCACCATCAGCAAGGTGACCACCATGTAGTTTATTCATGAAGCTGATGATGCCTGAGTTCAAGTGGACACATCTA